>NC_057737.1:26015750-26027534 GCF_004010195.1 Chiloscyllium plagiosum | reverse complement strand
GGGTGGTAGGGGGGCGTGGACCTGACCAGGTAGTCACGGAGGGAACGGTCTTTGCGGAAGGCGGAGAGTGGTGGGGAGGGAAATATATCCCTGGTGGTGGGGTCTGTTTGGTGGTGGCGGAAATGTCGGCAGATGGTTTGGTTTATGCGTAGGTTGGTAGGGTGGAAGGTGAGCACCAGGGGTGTTCTGTCCTTGTTGCGGTTGGAGGGGTTGGGTCTGAGGGCGGAGGTGCGGGATGTGGATGAGATGCGTTGGAGGGCATCTTTAACCACGTGGGAAGGGAAATTGCGGTCTCTAAAGGAGGAGGCCATCTGGTGTGTTCTGTGGTGGAACTGGTCCTCCTGGGAGCAGATACGGCAGAGGCGGAGGAATTGGGAATACGGGATGGCATTTTTGCAAGAGGTAGGGTGGGAAGAGGTGTAATCCAGGTAGCTGTGGGAGTCGGTGGGTTTATCAAACATCTAACCATTAAACATTGAGCAATAAAGCAAGATTTTCAGTATTAAACCTGAAACAATGTGTTCATTTTGGGCACACTGAGCATGGTAGCTCAGTGGTAAGCACTGCTGCCTCACAGCGCCAGGGACCCAGGCTCAATTTCACCCTCAGGTGACTGTCTGTGTGGAGTTTGCACATTGTCCTTGTACCTGTATGGATTTCCCCCAGGTGCTCTGGTTTTCTCCTACAATGTGCAAACAATTGCAGGTTAGGTGGAGCGGCCAAGCTAAGTTGCCCATAGGGTTGTGCAGGCTAGTTGGATTAGCCATGGGAAATGCAGGGTTACAGGGATAGGGTAGGGGGTTGGGTCTGGTTCGGATGCTGTTAGGAGGGTCAGTGTGGACACGAAGGCTGAATGGCTTGCTTCCACACTGTAGGGATTCTTTGAGGGATGAATTTGATATATCACAAGTAATTTTCAAGTGCAGTGAAGCATAACACCAAAATGAATGTTATTGGAAGCTCAAGACGGTTAGCATGTGAGTCTGGTGATGATTCAAGATATTCAAATTATTTGTAAAAACATAATTCTGACAAAATGCACCCATTGCAACAGATGACAGAGCCTTTACTTCGACATGATGCTCCATCCTCTCCTTAGACAGAAGTAGCAACAAACATATTTACAGTGAATTGTGAAAATTATATTCTTGTGATGGATTAGCTCCCCAAATTTCCCATCAGCAACACAGTGGGCATGACTATTGTTTACACAATAAATACTTTTCCCAGTTTATTTCGTGTCCCAGGTTACATAATGTCTGATAACAGACTGCAGTCCCCTGGCAAACTGTTTCACCGCATGTCTACTAAATGTGGAGTGACCTATATCACATCATCATTCCATTAATCATATTCAAAAAGTGTTGCAGAGTTTATGGTACCTACCATCAAACATCTAACCATTAAATATTGAGCAACAAAGCAAGATTTTTCCATTGCATTGCTACATTTTCATGCAATATCAATGGAGAAGGAATTACAATCTCCTTCATAATTTTTACTCAAAAGACAAATTGATTTTGCCCAGCACCCATTTGTGTAATTACTCTGAGACACAGGACATTCTTCTTCAAAGGCAGAGGAGAATGAAAGAAACATAAATCAGCAAGTACTCAACCTGCGTACTGAGTAGAAAGTGTGAGCTAGAAAGACAAACACAAATACTTGGATTGCAGCAACAGTTTCCTAAAATATGCAACCAACCCAGGTTATATGAAGTCATTATTAATCATGGTGCTACATCACAAAAGAAACAGAAACAAGTTCAGGCCTACACACAAATCACACATGAGAAGAGTGAGGACAAACAGTATGAAAAGTATATTAAAAGGTGACATTGAGCTGTCAGCTGCAAGGCAACCAGTTGCCAAACAACTGCAAACGGATATATGATGACCAGATCAGGAGGAGTTGGCACACTTGCAAAGCAGGACATTGACGTTTTAAATGCTAATTTTGTGAACTCTGTTATACAGATTTCTAGATTTATTGATTTGACAATATGTGCCTATGCTCAACCATGTATATCTGTTTGGGATAAGGTTTTATCTTTGGAAAAACAAGGAGATTTGGTATGTTTCACAGTCATTATATCAGCATGCCTTTAAGAGACATGCTCATAATATCATCACTGTGTCATTGCATGAGACTCAAGGATATAAGAACCTCATACTCCATCTTACTTCATACCACTTGAAGCATGACACTCTACTGGAAGCATGCACCTTCGTTGTAAACTAACAGTTTTATACTCACCCACATATTTATGTACTTGAGCAATGTAATATGGGTATATGATATTTCATTGTAATAAATGACTGTTGGAGTCTTCAATAAGTTTCTGATGATAAGTGGGATAACTTAAGCATTACATCAGGTAAAATACCCTGTTAATGGCAAATGCATACCACAAACAAATAAGAAAATTCTTTAAAATATCACTTTAGAGAAAAAAGGTTATATGAGGGAAGATATTTCATTATTTACCCAAATGAGTAATTGAGTACATGCCAGTTTTTTAATATTGCTTATTATAAGGTAGTGGGTGACATGGTGGCTCAGTGGTTAGCATTGCCACCTCAGAGCGCCAGGGACCCAGGTTCGATTCCAACTTCAGGCGACTGTGTGCAGTTTGCACGTTGTCCCCGTGTCTGTGTGGGTTTCCGTCAGGTGCTCCAGTTTCCTCCCACAGTCCAAAGGTGTGCAGGTTAGGAGGATTGGCATGCTAAATTGCCCCATAGTGTTCAGGGATTTGTAGGTTAGGTATATTAGCTATGGGAAATGCAGGGTTACAGGGATAGAGCAGGGGAATGGGTTTGGGTGGGATGCTCTTCACTGTGGACTTGTTGGGCCGAATGGCCTGTCTCCACTCTCTGGGAATTTTATGAATTCTAAACTGAAAATGCTCAATATTCATATTTGTAGAAAAGCACATTACACATTATAAAATGCCAGTTAAATTGAAAAGCTAAAATATAATGTATGATCCATAATCAGTAAGCTAATTTTAAAGCATGAAAACAAAGTTTTATCATTACAGTTTGTAAATTAGAAAAATTGCTAAACATTGTTTCCACCAATTTTCCTCTTTTCCTGATAAGAGTCCAGCAGCCTTTACGAATTTGACCCACATGCTCTTCTTCACATGTGAGTCTAGACATTGCCTAATGTAGTCTATTGAAATATAGAATCTAAGGTCCTGAATGTTTACAAAACTCAACTAATAATAATAAATCTTGTCTCAGTAATTCTCAGCATGAAATACAATCACTTGTGTGGGAACCTGACCTGATTCACTCATGTCCTTCAGGGAAGGGAAGCTGTTGATCTTATCTGGTCTGGATTACACATGTCTCTAGATCCACAGCAGTGTGGTTGACTCTTAGTTGCTCACATGTGCAGTCATGAGCAACAAATGTCAATCTTTCCAGTGATACTCACATCCCATGAGTTCTTCTTTAAAAAATGCACACTTTGATCTGATCCATTGAACCGGGATCGAAGCTCAGCTGTCCTGCCATACATAGTTGTGAATGGTAGCAGATAATTAACTAATGATGAGAGGAAGCTCCATAAATAACAATTTTTTTTCCCCAATGGTGGCCGAGCTCAGCATGCGAGAGCAAATGACAAGATTTACAATCACCTTCTGCCAGAATTGCCAATTATCCGTCTCAACTTCCTCCTGAGGTTCCAGCATCATCCATGCCAGTCTCCGCCAATGTATTTCACTCTGCATGATATCAAGATACAGCTGAGCAAACCAGATGCAGCAAAAGCTATGGGACCCTGGCAATATGCTAGCTTCCTTGTGGAAGATGTTTGCTTCATAATTGACCAAAAGCATAACAGGCCCTATCATACAAATATTGTGGCTATTAGCGTAGGTCAGAAGCAATAATTGTTTGCAAGCATCTAATTTCCCCAAAGCCTTTGAGGATTTCTATCATATTCAAGACACATTGGGAGTGTGATGGAATATTTTCCACCTACCTGGATGAGTGCAGCTCCAACAGCATTAAAGAAGCTTGACATCACCCAGGACGAAACAGTCTGCTTGATTATGACTCCTTCCAGCACCTTGAACATTGATTCCTTACACCATTGGCTGACTCTGGTTGCAGGGTCTAACACCTACAAGATTCACTGCAGCAACTTGTGAAGACGTCTTCAATAGCATCCTCCAAACTCCCAAACCCAACCATCCAGAACACATGGGAACACCACCTCTTATAAATTACTCTTCAAGTCACACACCATCCTGACTTAGAAATATGTTCCTGTTGCTTCATTTTTGCTGGGTCAAAGTATGGGAACTCTTTGTCTAACAGCACCATGAATGTATGTAGAACACACAAACAATAATAGTTTAAAAACATGGCTCACCACCAGCTTCTCAAGGGCACCTTCTCAAGGGTGGGAATTAAATGTTGGTGTTGCCAGTGCAATGTTCACATTCCATATACAAATAAAAAGGAGCAGTACAAGTTGATCAATCCTACAGTCCTGACATTTGGGAGATGAGTTGATTGAACATGATAACTAGTGTAAATTTTGATAAGTGTTCAATATAAGAACATAAGGAGAGATTAGGAAAAGCCTTTCAATGTCCTATTAATTCAATTCTCTCTTGAAAACCGTGCAGTTCATTTTAATCCCTTTCCAGTTCTAGCACAAATGTAATTTTTCTCTTCTATGTTGAATAATGAATCTGCCTATTTCCATCTGAATATTACAAAATAAGTCAACACAGCCCCTTGACAAATGAAAGCCTACATTATGAACTAAGAAAACTGCACATCATACTCAAATATGTTCAAATCTATACTTTACAATCATATTTTCAGTTTCCTAAACCTGGTTGTAAACAATGCATTTCTTAGAATAACCCCCTCATTCAAGTCCCTAAAAATAATGTATTATTTTCTTCTGGAACATGCAAGACATTTCTTCCTGCCATGACTTCATTTACTTTCTTGGAATACTGTATTTTGCATCTTTATTCAAACAACTGCAGCATCAGAAAGAGCCAAAAGAGCTATCTACCTTCAGAAACAATTTGTTGGCACCACAAGGTCTGAGACTGGTGCTTCATCAGGACAACAAACCGTCAAGTGTACAGACTTTTCAGCTGAACATCAACAAAAAAAAATGTAGCCTTTTGGCAGAGACCCAAAGGGATTCAGTTGATGCAAATTACCCTTGTAGTCTTGAACTTCCTCACTAGAAGCCATCAAAATCTGTAACAAATGTTGATCAGCAGAGTCTGGCTTGACTTTCTCTTTCGTGCACAAATACAATAAATGACGCAGATCTTCACCTGAATAAAGCTTTTGAAATTTGACCTCTCATTTTCCAGTAAATTATTTCAAATATCAATCATATTGAGTTTGATAGAAAATGATTCTTCATGTTATGAGCTTTAAATCTTACTGATACATCATGACAAACTGTGTACACTGTGAAAGCTAGAAACAGGATTTCCTTTCAGCCAATTGCACCATAACATTTAACAAAATGAATAAGATCAAGCTTTCAGAATATGCTTAAAGCTTTGACTAAAAACTTCAATAATGGTGTCAAAAGGTACCGAAGGCAAAGTATTAGCTAAATTTCATAATGCTGTGAAGTATATAAAATTTTGTTGCAGAATTTCAGTTATTGCATAAAGTATATTTCTCAAGAGGGGCTTTGAGCTTTTGAAGTATGGGCTCAATGCCTGGGACACTGAAATAGTCTTATTAGGGTGCACTCAGAATGCAATCTAGTGCTTCCAATTGGATGAGGGTAGGTTTCTTAAGATCTCTAAATCAAGGTATCTCAGTGGATTTATGGACTGGAGAGGACTTTTTGGAGCAGTGCACAAGGCTGACATCTTCCTCCAAAGATATGCCCAAAATCCATTGTATTGAAGAGAGCAGTAATCCTCCGTTCTCTCTGTATTTGGCCTCTAATTATGTTGAGAGACTTGGAACATGGGAATTATACTTCTCTTTGCTTAGCTAGCTCAGTTATGCATCAATAACTTTGTTTGAATCTCCCTTTTAACTGTTTAAGATAAAATGTTGCCAAATTGTCTTATATCTCTTCTAGTTTTTTTTCTTTTGTGTAATAAATGTTTTGTTCTTTTGTTGAAAGTACACTGGCAGCCTCATGTAAATATCATGACTGATCACTACAGTAACCAGAAAGCAAAAATAAAACTTATGGTCTATTAAGCCAGGTTTCACTCTGGAATCTAATTTATCTAGTATTTCCAACAGCTGGGACTGTAACTACTTATGCCATATCCTGCCAAACTAAGATTTATGCACCACAAAGGCTGAGAGGTTTACAACCATTCTAGATTAGATTAGATTGCTTACAGTGTTGAAACAGGCCTTTGGCCCAACAAGTCCACACTGACTCTCCAAAGAGCAACCCACCCAGACCCATTCCCCTACATTTACCCCTTCACCTAACACTACGGGCAATTTCACCTAATCTGCACATTTTTGGACTGTGGAAGGAAACCCATGCAGACACGGGGAGAATGTGCAAACTTCACACAGACAGTTGTCTGAAGCGGGAATTGAACCTGGGTCTCTAGCACTGTGAGGCAGCTGTGCTAACCACTGTGCCACCATGCCGCCCACAAACTTAATTTTTTGAGTTTAAAGTGAATAGATTAGATTCCCTACAGTGTAGAAACAGGCCTTTGGCCCACCCAGTCCACACCGACCCTCTGAAGAGTAACCCACCCAGACCTATTCCCCCCTGACTAATGCACCTAACACTATGGGCAATTTAGCATGGCCAAATCACCTGACTTGCACATCTTTGAACTGTGGGAGGAAACCGGAGCACCCAGAGGAAACCCACGTAGACACCGGGAGAATGTGCAAACTCCACACAGACAGTTGCCCAAGGCTGAAATCGAACCTGGGACCCTGGTGCTGTGAGGCAGCAATGCTAACCACTGAGCCACTAGAGGAGTAGAAGTGATTTAATCTAACTATTGCACAACTTGTGACATTTACAGACAAATCATGATGAGGCAACAACCAAAAAATATCAATGGAACTATAAAGACCGTGGCTGCCTTAAAATACAAATTTATAGGCTGATTACAATCTTATTAACAGTAAATCATCAGAACCATAAACCAGAAACTCAATAATAAGTTATTCCTATGAGATGTGAGGTTTTATTTCCTCAAAGCAACTCTGTTCCTTTGTTTTTTTTAATGAAGGCAGATTCTATGTAATCCACAACTCCCATAAATCAACATTAATGTACCTTATTCAGTACATCAAGAGGAAACTTAATGAATATTTTAAAAATATTTTCCATGTTAACTTTTACATATTTGATACCAATATTACTCCATACATACCTGATGATACTTTTTGCAGAAATAATTACTGGACAATGAAGTCTACTTCAGTTGAAACATGATCAAATTTGACATCTGATACTCCTTTCGTGCATTCAAAGAATATTCAGTTATTATATTACAGTAATTTGTAATCAATTGAAACATTAAAATTGCCATTTTTTTGAATCAATTATCTTGTTGACCATAATTCTTGTAGATCTAATTCGAAGCCAAAAAAGATTTACCTTGTTATACCATCATGATAAAAGTATCCTTTAATGATTAAAAGGTTCAGCATCATGTTTGAATCAATGGGCTGAGTAAACTCCTATAGTTTAGGGCTATCAAGAATGGACAGTGTTCATATACTGGTGTGGATGTGAAAACAAGCAGAGGTTTAAGTGAATGCTTCTATGCCAGGTCTTGAATTAGATCAAAAAAAAAATCAAAATGACTAAACAGCCCATGAATAAGTGGAGTGATTCCGCCAGTGTGTGAATGAATAGCAGGCAGAATAATTGTTGTTTTGCTTTGGGTGACTGAGCAGATTAATGAAGGAGGCTTGTATGAGAGACCACATGAGTGACTGAAGGGAAGTGCTGCACAAAAAAAAAGCTGTTAGAGACTTAATGAAATTGATATAACCAATAAGACATGATCCCAGATATTCCAATTGCCAGAAATTGTTTCTGCAGCATCGACTGGAGTTACATGTCAGCACCATGTGAAATACCCATGTGAGCCCCCCTGTTTGGAACCCTCCAAAAATGTCCCCATGAAGTTAGAAAATTCCAAGGGTTCTTACTCACTTAAGCTCGCCAAGGAAAAGTTAGAGGATTAAAAACCTACTCTATCTCCAATATAACTAGTAATCTGAACTCTCAACTCACCACTTATGCCCCCCACCAGTTAATTACATTCTCCAAGCCCTGAAAACAACCTCCCTGACCACAAATCCCCTTCTCATCCTCAACTCGATGCCACATCTTCCTCCACTGAGCCCAACACCAGCTCTTCTCCAATGTCCCAGGACCCAATCTTATGGTCTCTGATTCAACAAACATTCCCCAGCCCCAACCATCGGAACTGACACCCGTCTGGATCCCACTCAGGAACAGTTCTTTATATTCTAATGGGTGGAGCTTATCTTGTAGTATCAATTAACCTTTTCAAGTACTAACTCCCTTAAACAACACAGCAGATATGGTGCAATTTATTGTTCATATAAATTGTTAGTTTTTAATTGTGACTGTATTTCCGTTTTCATTCAGAACATTTATTAGGCTTTAAAAACTGCTAAACAATGGTGAAATATATTAACCAAAACTTTGTTCAGAATCAGTCAAGTTTTCACGTCAATGTTGAATTCTTGCTCATAGCATTTAGTGCATGTTCCACGGAATGCACAGTATATGAACAGATCCTTCAGCCCCAGTAGTTCTTGGCAGCTTTCATGTTCTAGACTACAGCCTTCCCCATTTAACCTCATCAGCATAACGGGGTATCTCTTTCTCTCTTATGTACTTATCAAGCTTCCCTTTAAGTGTAACTATGCTATTCACCTCAGCCACTCTTGCAGCAGTGCTACATAGTCTAACATACTCCCTGGATTTTCTACATCTGTGTTGTAAATGGCATTTAAAAGCCCGACTTATCTTTAATGTTCAGTCCTTTTTTTTAAGACATGTTGGCTGTATTAGCTTTTATTCAGAATGGATGACCCTTTCACCCATTCTAGTGTTAGAATCCACCTTAACTGAATCAATAATTACCTCTGTTCACTCCCATGAACAAGGCTGTCACACCTGGAATGTTAAATTTCTTTCACTATCTCCAGAATAGAAGTTTCAGATACCTGTTTCTAATTACATATATATCTGCTAGCAATACTGAACCAAATCTCTTGAAAACAAATTATAATTAAAAGCACATTTCTATTGTTTTTTCCAATTGAACCTATTCTATAAGACCATAGACATAGGAGCAGAAATAAGGCTATTCAACTCATCAAATCTGCTCTACCATCCCACTTTCTCCCCGTAACCGTTGATCCCCTTGGCAATCAATAACTTATCTAATTCTGTTTGAACATATTGAATTACCTGGCCCCCACAGCCTTCTGTGGCAACGAATTCCACAGATTCACCATTCTTTGGTGAAAGACGTTTCTCCTTATCTCCATTCTAAAAGGTCTTCCCTTTACTCTTAGGCTGTGCCCTCAGGTCCTTGTCTCTCCTGCCAATGGAAATATCTTCCCAATGTCCACATTATCCAGCCCGTTCTATATTCTATAAGTTTCAATTAGATCCCCCCTTTTTCCTTCTAAATTCCATGAAGTATCGTCCCACAATCCTCAAGCATTCTTAGGACCTCCTCTGGACCTGCTCTATGACCAATACATCCTTACTGAGGAACGGGGCCCAAAATTGTTCACAATATTCAAAATGTGATCTGACCAGAGCCTTATAACGCCTATAAGTTCATTCCTGCTTTTATATTCTAGTCTTCTCGAAATAAATGGGGAGAAAGTGAGGTCTGCAGATGCTGGAGATCAAAGTTGAAACTTTATTGCTGGAACAGCACAGCAGGTCAGGCAGCATCCAGGGAACAGGAGATTCGACGTTTCGGGCACAGGCCTGAAGAAGGGCCTGTGCCCGAAACGTCGAATCTCCTGTTCCCTGGATGCTGCCTGACCTGCTGTGCTGTTCCAGCAATAAAGTTTCAACTTCTCGAAATAAATGCCAACATTGTATTTGCCTTCCTAAATACTGGCTGAACCTACAAGTTTACCTTAAGAGAAACCTGGACTAGGACTCACAAATCTTTTTCACTTCTGATTTCTGAATTTTCTCCCTATTTAGAAAGTAGTCTATACCTCTATTCTTCCTACCAAAGTGCATAACCTTACACTTTCCCGCATTGTATTCCTCTGTCATTTCTTTGCCCACTCTCCCATCCTGTCCAAATCTTTCTGCAGCCTCCCTATATCCTCAATGTGACTTGCCCTTCCACTTATCTTTCTATCATCTGCAAACCTAGCCAGAATGCCCCCAGTTCCTTCAACTAGATTATTAATGCATAAAGTGACAAGTTGTGGTCCTAACACTGACCTTTGTGGAACACCACTAGTTACTGGCTTCCATCCTGAGAAGGGCCCTTTTATACCTATCTCTGCTTTCTGCAATACAGCCAAGCTTCTATCCATGCTAACACCTTGCCTCTAACACCTTATCTTACTCAGCAGCCTCTTGTACAGCACCTTATTAAAGGCTTTCTGGAAGCCCAGATAGATAACGAGAAATGAGATAACGAGAGTCCAGAGAAAGTATATTCCTGTTAGGGTGAAAGGAAAGGCTGGTAGGTGTTGGGAATGCTGGATGACTAGAGAAGTTGAGGTTTTGGTTAAGGAAAAGAAGGAAGCACATGTCAGGTATAGACAGGATAGATCAAGTGAATCTTTAGAAAAGAGTAAAGACAGTAGGAGTATACGTAAGAGAGAATCAGGAGGGCAAAAGGGGGACATGAGACAGCTTTGGCAAATAGAGTTAAGGAGAATCCAAAGGGTTTTTACAAATACATCAAGGACAAAAGGATAATGAGGGAGAGAATAGGGCCCCTCAAAGATCAGCAAGATGGCCTTTGTGTGGAGCCGCAGGAGATAGGGCAGATACTAAACGAGTATTTTGCATCAGTATTTACTGTGGAAAAGGACAGTAAATATAACATGTAGGGAAATAGATGGTGACACCTTGAAAAATGTCCATATTACAGAGGAGGAAGTGCTGGATTTTTTGAAACACATAAAAGTGGATAAATCCCCAGGACCTGATCAGGTGTAGCCTAGAACTCTGATGAAAGCTAGAGAATTGATTGTTGGGCCCCTTATTGAGATATTTATATCATCAATAGTCACAGATGAGCTACCGGAAGACTGGAGGTTGGCTAACATTGTGCCACTGTTTAAGAAGGGTGGTAAGGACAAGCCAGGGAACTATAGACCAGTGAGCCTGACGTCGGTGGTGGGCAAGTTGTTGGAGGGAATCTTGAGGGACAGGATGTACATGTATTTGGAAAGGCAAGGACTAAATAGGGACAGTCAACATGGCTTTGTGCGTGGGAAATCATGTCTCACAAATTTGATTGAGTTTTCTGAAGAAGTAAGAGGATTGATGAGGGCAGAGCAGTAGACGTGATCTATATTGACTTCAGTAAGGCGTTCGACAAGTTCCCCATGGGAGACTGGTGAGCAAGTTAGATCTCATGGAATACAGGGAGAACTCACCATTTGGATACAGAACTGGCTCAAAGGTAGAAGACAGAGGATGGTGGTGGAGGGTTGTTTTTCAGACTGGAGGCCTGTGACCAGTGGAGTGCCACAAGGATCGGTGCTGGGTCCTCTACTTTTTGTCATTTACATAAATGATCTG
>NC_057737.1:26000871-26015390 GCF_004010195.1 Chiloscyllium plagiosum | reverse complement strand
TGGCAGATGGAGTTTAATTCAGATAAATGTGAGGTGCTGCATTTTGGGAAAGCAAATATTAGCAGGACATATACACTTAATGGTAAAGTCCTAGGGAGTGTTGCTGAACAAAGAGGCCTTGGAGTGCAGGTTCATAGCGCCCTGAAAGTAGAGTCGCAGGTAGATAATGAAGAAGGCGTTTGGTATGCTTTCCTTTATTGGTCAGAGTATTGAGTACAGGAGTTGGGAGGTCATGTTGCAGCTGTACAGGACATTGGTTAGGCCACTGTTGGAATATTGCGTGCAATCCTGGTATCCTTCCTATCGGAAAGATGTTGTGAAACTCGAAAGGGTTCAGAAAAGATTTACAAAGATGTTGCCAGGGTTTGAGAACTTGAGCTATAAGGAGAGGTTGAATAGGCTGGGTTGTATTCCCTGGAGAATTGGAGGCTGATAGGTGACCTTATGAAGGTTAATAAAATTATGAGAGGCATGGATAGGATAAATGGACAAAGTCTTTTCCCTGAGGTGGGAGAGTCCTGAAATAGAGGGCACTGGTTTAGGGTGAGAGGGGTAAGATACAAAAGAGACCTAAGAGGCAATTTTTTCACATAGAGGGTGGCACATGTATGGAATGAGCTGCCAGAAGAAGTGGTGCAGATGAGTACAATTGCAACATTTAAAAGGCATCTGAATGGGTATATGAATAGGAAGGGTTTGGAGGGATATGGGCCGGGTGCTGGCAGGTGGGACTAGATTAGGTTAGGATATCTGGTCAGCGTGGACAAGTTGGACTGAAGGGTCTGTTTCTATGCTCTACATCGCAATAACATCTATTGGCTCTCCTTTGTCTGAAGAAGGCCTGAAGAAGGACTTATGCCCGAAATGTCGATTCTCCTGTTCCTTGGATGCTGCCTGACCTGCTGCGCTTTTCCAGCAACACATTTTCAGCTCTCCTTTGTCTAACCTGCTCATTACCTCCTCAATTGGGATGCTTTATGACTTGCTAGTCCCATATCACATCGTAGTGACATTACCCACCTGATCTTTTATTAGAGTCATAGAGATATACAGCATGGAAACAGACCCTTCGGTCCAACCTGTCCATGCTGACTAGATATCCCAGCCCCATCTAGTCCCACCTGGCAGCACCGGTCCCATATCTCTCTAAACCCTTCCTATTCATATACCCATCCAAATGCCTCTTAAATGTTGCAATTGTACCAGCCTCCACCACTTCATCTGGCAGCTCATTCCATACACGTACCACCCTCTGTGTGAAAAAGTTGCCCCTTAGGTCTGTTTTATATCTTTCCCCTCTCACTCTAAACTTATGCTCTCTCGTACTGGACTCCCCCACCCCAGGGAAAAGACTTTGCCTATTTACCCTATCCATGTCCCTCATATTTTGTAAACTTCTATAAGTCACCCCTCAGCCTCCGACGCTCCAGGGAATACTCCAGGGAATACTCCAGGGAAACAGCCCCAGCCTGTTCAGCCTCTCCCCATAGCTCAAATCCTCCAACCCTGGCAACATCCTTGTAAATCTTTTCTGAACCCTTTGAAGATTGTTACAATTCCATAAGTTATGATTGATAAGTTCTATTAAAATAAATACATTTGAGATACCATGACTCTGAAACACTTCCATGCAACACTCTTCAGATGCCATCAATATAACCAATTATTACATTTCTTCATAATTGTTTTAAACTCAGATGCCTAATTTTCTTGAGTTCTGCACACATCGAATGTGTCAGGTGTTCAAAGCAATCCACTTTGAGCTGTACACAAAGTAATAATTGAGTGCTATCAAAAGACCATGTGACATTTTCAGGATTGTATCCCTGGAGATTATTGCTCGACTTTTAAGCCACCAACCCAGTTCCAACAAATTTCTGACTTCCTCAGATCTGCTTAACAAATCCATTTTGCAAATTGTAAAGAAAATGGCACACACTACCAAAAGTCATCTCTGCCTTATTAAGTTTGTTCAAAATGAAAGCCTAATTTACAATCTCAGTACCTACTGTGTCATGGGACAAAAAAGCTAATTTACTGGGTTCTTCATCCCATTTCACATTTAATCAGCAGAACAAACTAGAGTCAGAATTGAAAAGTAGGAGTGCAGTGTCAATATTGCAGGGCAGAAAACAACTTCTTTTTAATGCTGAGCCTCTTTTGAATTCTATTTGAATTTTGTTAGCATGAAGTATATTTGCTTGCAGCCAAGGTGACATCATCAATTGTGTTCTTCTCATTAAAAAGCGTGCTATCGCAATACATTTCACTCCATACACTAGGATCCAAAGTTAACTCTTTCCTGCAAAAATTACTTTTACTTTTTGCACTGTGGTGAACTTCAAGTGATACTGCTTTAAACCAAGGAAATGTGGAAGAAGATGCTGCAATTCAAAAAAAATCAAGTGACTGGAACTCATGGTGTGTTGTATCTCCAAGGTCATCCTACTCAAACTGTAGGAGAGGGTATTAAAAACCTTGGCTCCATGAGGGTGTGTTCAAGGCAGTTTTGTCCAGCCACAAACTTTTGACTTTTTTTAACCTGCATCAGTTGTGTATGTTCAGGAGTACTCATCACTTCTTGATTGGCACCTGGATGTGTGACAACGGCTTGTGTTTGGACGATACATCATTAGCAACCAACCTGTTAAGGAGAAAACATCTCACTTCCTCTCCCTTGGGAGAGTTGAGAAGTTAAATAGGCTGGATAGCTCTTTTACAGCTGGCCCTAACAAAATGAGTAAATTACCATTGTGCAGTAAATTTCCCATTATTTTTATGTTTCACTATTTTCTCTTCTCATGAGTACACTGCCATTTTAGAACCATCATAGCAGTACCTTGCCCCAAGGGACTTTCAGGAAAACCTTTCTCATTATTACCCACACACAAGGATGAGAAATTCCCATTTATTTCCGGTCCTCTAACAGGTGACAATTCCCCTGCACAAAGCCATTGGCTTTTATTTGTATTTCCGCAGCCAATCGTGCCTGAAAAAAGCTTCTATGTACTACATTGTTTTATCAACAGCAGTCTGCACATCCCTAGTCTTCAGTTTCCTGAACCCAGCAACATTCTTTTTTTAATGCTCCAGTACCTTGGAACACAACCCACACAGCAGGACTTTATCTGCTGTGGTCAAATCCCAGCACACTCTCCCATACCATTTCTAAGATTCCCAAACATTAGGATTATCTTCCAAATTCAATATTTTTCTCCTTTGTGTTCTGCAAACCGTTGGAGTTACCAAATCCCCATGATCATCAATCAGAACAACTCTGAAACCCCCACCATTATGGCCAGTAGTTCTTAAACCTGCCTGTTTGAAAACTGGAACATCTTCCATATGATGTTTTTCTGCATCCAGACTTTGAAAGAGGTAAATGATAACCTCAACTGCATAGTCAAACTAGCTACTGATAGTGTCAAGATCACTAAAATGTACATACTACTTAGATTCACCCTTGGAAGCATTGGCATGTGTAAAGTATTTTAATAAAAAGAATGTAGATTTATTTAATTATATGAGATAAGTTCGCCTGATACTCTGGTGTGTTACATAGCCTGGAACAAGGGTGTCAGATGTTCAGACTGTAGGCCACAAATTTTTATTTTAACCTTGTTTTTTATTCTTATTTTAGTAACTATTGCTCAATGTGGACAGTGGGGTACTGGAAAAGCACAGCAGGTCAGGCAGTATCCAAAGAGTAAGAGAATCAATGTTTCGAGCAAGAGCCTTCTTGCTCAGTGTGGTCCATGCCAACTTTCAGGATACTGATTCAGGCCCACAGTATAAAATGAGTTTGTTATCTGGGTCTGAAATAATATACCTTCTGACAAGATTGGCAATATCGCAGGAAATTTGCTAATAATTGTATAATGCAGTTAAATTGTATTGTATTCTCTAATTCCACATAGAATCAATTTTAATTGCCATTCTTAATGTTGTTTCCCAGTATCTTATTATACAAGTCCATCAGACTTTATACAAAAGGGACTATATTAGCAATTTTAACAACTTTCTGACTTGAGCCTTGCATTTGAATCCTTTTACAAGAGTGACCACCCTGCTTTAATCAAGAGAGAAATAGGCTCAAGTACATTACCTAAATGAAACATATTGATCAAACCAGCTTGTATTGACAATCACCTACAAGACATCACTCCATGTTATTACCCATCCTAGTTAGGAAGAATAAGTGCTCCAAACTTGGAGGTTTCCATGTATGGAAGATAATATAGCGTAACACGTGTAACATGATCTGATTGTAATGGGCCAATGATATTCTTATGTAGATATGCTCTTACAATTATAATTTTAGAATAAATTATTCAGGATTTAACTTGACTTTAATTTATTGTTAATCTCCACAATAATAAGTAATTTCAAATATTTTGATTACACAAACAATAAGCTTCAACTTTTAACTAATGCTGGAATTACTTAATGTTTTTAGAATTGCTGTCATAAGTAACGTTTTAAAATTTTAAAAACACATTACGGCAATATGTCTTTCATGTAAATAAATGAGTAACAGAGTGAGAAGTTTTATCAGAAATCTGAATCTCTCCTGTGAACTGCACTAGGGGTATACTGTCACCATACCGACTGCAACAGTTCAAAAAGGCAACTCAGCACCAATCAGTTATGGACAACTAAGGATGGACAATAAATGTCATTTGTCAGCAAAGTCAGTACTTGTGAGTGAATAAGATCAAAGTCTTTACCAGAACTATAAGTTACTAAAGAAAATAGTCGACTGGTAGGCACTGGTGCCATCACCACCTTCCCTTATTGTTCTTTTCCTCTCTCTTCAGCTACCATTCATTTTGAACCTCGGCAACTTTTAACTGAAGCTGAATTAAAATCGAGGTTGTAAAAAGGTAAGACCACTCTCCAAATCAACCTCACCAGCCAACATCCACTTCAATCCTTTCCATTCCAAAGCCAGGTACTTTCAACATTTAACTCTTGCAATGTCAGATCTCTCCAAATACCCTCATACGTCTGCATCCTAAAATCAATGCCGTAAAACTAATTTAATTTGCAAATAATTCTTTGAATCTTTCTTTACAAGTAACTATTGGAATACTGACAAATGGCTGTGCCAACTTATGCCGAAAGTTTATTCCTCATCATATTTGTTGGCCTCACTTCAGTTAAAGGAAGGCTGACAGTCTCAATGGAATAGAGGTTTTACAGAAATATCTTACACTGGTTCCTGATAATACCATAAATTTAACCAAGGCTCTGAGCATAATCTCAGACCTGCCAGTGAAATTTTCTTGCAAAATCCTTACCATAGGAATCCATTCAAGTGACCATTTATTTTTAAAAATATTTCCTCGCAGATCAGGAAGCCGTGCCCTCCCGAACAAAAATTAGCCAATGTCCTCTGGACGCCAGATTCTGTCCATTCCCATTTCCACTGATGGGCTTAACATCAACCCCTTACCCTCTATGAAACCAGTGGCAACCTTATCAATAGCACTCCAATATTGTCTCCCACGCACCAGCAGTTCCTCCTAGCTTTGACAACATGATGTCATATCCCTCGCGAATGATAATGACACAGGGAATACAAGGGGTCTGAAGTGGCATTACGAGAAGGCTTCCTGAACTCCTTATAGCTTTCAGCAGTTGATAACTGAGATTCATTTATAGCATCCTCAATCTCATTAGTGTATACTCCTTCAGAAGCTGAAGGCTCTCTTTATCTGCCAGCAACCTACTTCATCCACATTGTATCATAGAACTGTTCAGAAAACCACACTGGTGTATGTGTTACAACCCACATAGAGAATGATAACTTTTAAAATGAGACCTAAGTTTCCCACTGACCGACTCACAGGACCACACAACAAGCATTCCTGTTCAGATGTTTCGTGTAACAAATAAATTTAAACTAACATATGGCAAACAGACAACTAATACATCAAACTACAGAAAATTTATTTTCTACATTAATAAATTCGTATAATTGAGAATGTCGTGTCACAAGTTTTTTTATTCCAATATGGGCTAGCCATTATTTATTGCCTGTCTCTAGTTGCCCTTGAGAAAGTTGTGGTGAACTGTTACATATTACAGCAGATTCTCAGCAGATAAGTTCTCTTGCAGTTAAAATCTCAAATCTCTCCCAACTATATCACAGTTAAAAATCACCCAACACCAGGTTATAGTCCAACAGGTTTAATTGGAAGCACACTAGCTTTCGGAGCAACGCTCCTTCACCTGATGAAGGAGCATTGCTCCGAAAGCTAGTGTGCTTCCAATTTAACCTGTTGAACTATAATCTGGTGTTGTGTGATGTTTAACTTTGTACACCCCAGTCCAAATCATGACAACTATCTCACAGATTGCCGTCTCCCTGTCCTACCATAAGATGTAGGCCATTTAGGACAGAGATGAAGATGCATTTCTTCACTCAGAGGAGGAGAACCATTGGAATTCTCTGCCGCTGAACACTGTGCAGGCTCAGTCATTGAGTATATCAAGTACTGAGATCGATAGACTTCTATATATTAAAAATATCAAGAGATACATAGATAGTATGGGAAAATGGTGTTGAAGTAGATTGTGATCTCACTGAATAACTGAACAGGCTGGAAGCGCTAAATAGCCTGCTTCTGCTCCTAGTTCTTATGTTCTTTGGTCACGGGCTTGAATCCAGGCAGATTGAGTGCGAAGCTAGATGTCCTTGTCCACAATTCCATTTTACCTCAAATTAAAGGAGCCAGTTTAAACATAGCCACCTTATGATTTCCAGTGACCAGACTGCATGATGAAAAAAACTTAGGCTTCATGACCATGTTTATCATGGACCTCATTATATCTGTGTTTGACTAGTGCTTTTGAATGCCACATTGGTCTCAGATAGCCTGATGATGATGTTCATCCCAATAAGTGAAGATTTTGCCCAGAAAAAAATTGTGGATCTGCGCTGACTTATGGCAAAATGGAAACATCATGAAAAGCCAGGAAAGAAAGTCTTGCACAAATAATTACCACCAAACTGCTCAATAAATGGAAGCCGCTTCAGATGGAAAAATCTAACATTATGACAGGAGAATACAAGGAAACATTTGTGTAACTTGTGATACCCTGAACCTTGAGAAATATCACAAATTTGACGTCCTCCTGTGTTTCTAGTCATCCATTTGAAAGGTGATTGTTATTTTCTATGGTAAACAATGTGTTAATTATTTGCTTTAAACTTGCACAGCCTGCAGATAGGGTGACACTATTATGACAGCCTGGAAGCTGAGAATTAAAAGCCACAGTGCCCTCACTGCAGCAGGAAATGCTGAGATTGCCCTGGTGATTGACTGAGGTCTTCTTGCAACAAGCAAATGAATTCTTTCATTGTATCCCTGAAGATGTGCTGTTTGTGTCTGCATTGTTGTTTGGGCAAATCTCAGAATGTGCACCTTGCCTTGCAGAGTGCTGTGAGGGCAGTGATAAGTCTGTCTCTACTTCAAAGGAAACACAGTACAGCCACTCAAAATCCAAAGAGTTAAAATAGCATTCAAGATTGGGGTGACCAAAATGCCCTTCTCCTACCCAATTCACACAATTACAACTTAATCAAATGAACAAAAGTCCATTTCTGATTGGATTAAAACTCTTCAAATGCTTTTGTCCTCAGGTGATAAGCTGGTGCTCAAGTCATTTCAACATGAGAAAGATCAATTATAGTCTCGTCACAAAATCATAAATATTTTCAATATTTGAATTATGCCACTAGCTTTTCACCATAAAGTAATTATCAAACTCCCCCTCTACCTGCTGCAAAGCCTACTGCAAACGCGAATGGTCTGCATAATGGATGAAATCTGTTGATAGTAATTTCTGCTCAGCTCTAGTACTAGGCTTCAACAAAGCCAAAACAGAACCTAACAAGTGACAACAGATAAAATCAATTTGAAATGCATCAACTGTACTTCATATCATAGTTAAACTTCTCCTACCAGACTTAACATTTTTGTAACTACAGTTCTTATATTTATAGAAAAATAAGATATTCCATTACTGATAATGGAATCGCACCACTAGCGGTACATTATTGATAACTTAATCACAAATTCAACGGACCATATAAATTATGAGTCGCACAGAATGACTTAAGGCAATCATTTCGGATCTCCTTATGTTTGCCAGGAGCTTAGCTGCCAATAAATAGCTCCCAGGTTGATTGAACACTAAAGCAAAAGGCTCAGTCACTTAATCAAAACCCAGGAAATATTTGATAAGTTAGAAACTCCAGATATAAGCAACTTATTAAACTAAGCTGTATTTATTTGATAATGTAACTTTAAAAATTGGTTGTGAAATCCATTAAGCAGTGGAAAGTAACAACTACAAACTATAATTATAGCATTACTACATCAAAGAAGTAGGTTACTTAGCCCACCATGTCTAGTCCAATGATCTGGGACAGGTCCATGTTCTCCCCACTGAAGTGTTGCCCCAATTAATTATTTTTAGGCAAATTTGATCAATGCCCATTTCAACTGCTGAGATAAATCCTATGATGACATGATCAATGTTCATAAATATTCCCCACTTGGTCCAATTTTTCCTCCTCATCTCCAAAGCCAGATTCAGCAATTCTTCCAACTTTGTCGAATTAGAAATACACCAATCAAGAAAATCCACCTGAACATAGTTCAGAAAATCTTCCTATTGCCTGCCCTTTAAGCCATTACCATCCTGCATTAGGATAATTGAAGTCTTCTCTATAATCACTACACTACAGTTTTTGCACCGTTCCCTGCAAATTATTCCCTCTATATCTTTCTCACTAATGGTGGCCTACAGAATATACTTAATTGGGTAAGCACCCCTCTGGTTTCTCCTTAATCTAAAACAAATAAATCCCGTCCTTGATCCCTCAGGGCTTACAGCACTGTAAAATTCTCTTTGTTCAATACTGCCCATCTCCTCTTCTGTTCTTTTCTTCCCTGTCCTTTCTAATTATCATGCATCCAGGAATACCTTGAACCCAGCCCTGCTCTTTCTTGAGCAAGGTCTCCATTGAAGTCAATAATACATTCCTATGTGGCTACCTCCAGCATCATTCTATCATGCTTTATGCACTGTATTCTGTAAACCTAACTTAGAAGTTGTTATATTCCCTTTTCCTCAGCCTAATAACTTGTTTGTTATTCTATTATCTGACTCATCCAATCTTCAGTGCATCTTGTTCTGCCTTCATGATCACCCTGCCAGTTTTGTTTAACTCTTCCCCAAATATTGTAGTAAAATTCTCTGCACAGACTTCATTCTTGCCTCTGTTGAGGTTAATCCCGTCCAGCCTGCATTGATCCCAACTGTTCCAGATAGAGTTCAATTTCACTGGGATCAAAAATACCGCCTGCACCATCTCTCCATTAATCTGCTCTAACCTCCAATTTCTATACTCACTAGCATATGATGCTGGGAGCTATCTTGAGGTTACTATCTTTGAAGTCTTGCTTGCTAATCTTCTTAATTTTCTAAAATCTATCTGCCAGACCTAATGCCCTTTCTAATTAGGCTATTAACTGCTATTAGAATTTACTATTTAGTTTCAATTAGTTCTCACATTTATGGCCATGTTTGAAGGAAGCTTTATTAAGTGAGATTGCACCAGAACTATTTTTTTATTCATTCATCGGTGTCGCTGGCTAGACCAGCATTTATTGCCCATCCTTAATTGTTAATTAATTAATCCTTAATCAAATCTTTAAGGATAAGGACGGCAGTTTCCTTCCCTAAAGGATGTTAGTGAGCCAGATGGGTTTTTTTCCGACAATAGTTTCATGGTCATCATTAGACTCGTAATTTCAGATTTTTATTCAATTCAAATTTTACTGTCTGCCACGGTGGGATTCAAAGCGAGGTTCCCAGAAAATTATCTGGGTCTCTCAACCAGCAATAATACCACTACGCCATTTCCTCCCTTAATTTCCAATACTTATGAAGATAAAACCATTAGGGTTCATAGTGATTACTCCTCTGATTCTGTCAGAAACTGTCACTCCTGAGAGCATACTTTAGAAGTCCCTGTAAACTGCAATCAACTAGAAGTCTTTGAACCGGTGAGGACTTGTATTCTAAGATAGGAATTTTTTATCATTCATTTTGTTCATTTATAAGCTCATAGATAAGGTTACAACTTATTCAATGAGGTGTAATTGCATTTTCAATGCAGTATTAAGTTCATAAATGATGCCAAACAACTTCACTGGCCCTGAAAAAAATGTATTTTTTGCTGAAATGTTAATTCCCTTTTCCATCTTAAGAAATTCTGCATGCCTTTAAAATAAAATATTTTTAATGTTTATATTTTGCCTTCTAACTTAATCCAATGTATATTTCCCAATCATTTATTTTGCTATCTCTATATTTTTGCTTTTAAAAGTGAAATGATCTAATGGTGTTCACTTCCTGTTTGGCTGTTGGTCTGAATACTTCAAACTGATTGGTTGCTTAGCCTGCTTGATGATATTACTGCTGAGGGACGCATGGGAACCCTTTAACTTGACACTAAAACCACGAAGGGAGAAATCCATCCACAATGATTGCTACATCTTTGTGCAAAACTTCCTTGAATGTCACCATTGAGCTGTCTTGCTTTGTAACTGATGATGAAATCAGACCACTTCATTTTGAGCTCCATTTTGTGCTGTGGATGCCATCTTGCAATGAAAAGATAGAATTAGAATTTTTAGTTATTTCATTTCACTGGAGGCAGGCACCTCCATGGGCTGTGACCTGTGTTGCTTTCTTCAATGTAGCTGGTGGCCCATGGAACTGTGATGTCCAAATAACTCTGCTTTGTGCCATTTTGTGATCAAATTTCTTCCCTACTGTCTGCAGTGATTCATTACGTATTTGTGATAAGCCCAAATTGGCACAGACTGGAGTCATAATGATAGTTGCTTGTTCTTTGTGTATCTGCTCCACCCTCCTCTCCGCCCTATCACCATCACCCCCCACCTTCATTTACCTATTGCATTTCCAGCTACTTTCCCTCCCATCCCCAGCCCCACCCACTCCCATTTATCTCTCAGCCCACAAGCCTCATTCCTAATGAAGAGCTTATGCTCAAAATGTCAGTTCTCCTGCTCCTCGGATGCTGCCTGACTGGCTGTGCTTTTCCAGTGCGCGCTCACGACTCTGATCTCCAGCATCTTCAGTCCTCACTTTCTCCCTGTTCCTTGTGTAACTCTGACCTTCTGATGTCCAAGGTATTGCTTTCCTCTGTCTAACTATATCTAGAGAGCAGACTGTAGATCACTATCAGAGGCAGTCAGTTTCTGCACGATTGAGCATTTGGTAAGCTTTTGAACTCAGCTTAAAGGTCATTGGAGGTGCGGGGAGTTGAAGATTTAACATGAAGGAAAGAAATTCGAAGGTCAGCCACTTTTACTGAACTCAGCAACTGTAACATGAGGGGTTTCACAGCATTCACATCATTGTGTGTTGTTTGCCATTGCTCCTGATAAACATACAGTAAACAAAAGACTCTTCCTCCAGTCTTTGTATTCCTATCGCAGAGTACTGGGATTTATATGAACCTATCCTGCCTTACAGGAAGAATGCAGATGGAATTTACTATGGTGGAGGGCTCACACTACATTCATGATGCAACCCCATCTCTCTTGTAATCATGTTAATTATCTTGACTTCATGGGAAGACCATCCATTTGAGAGAAGGAAGGCTTAATTTAATTGTTTAATTCAAGTCTAATACTGTCACCATGGGCTGAAGTGGAATAATTCACTTCAACTGTCTTTTCTAGGTCGGACTTTCAATAGCTGAAAAGTGATCAGGGTAGAGGCAATTTCCTTCGTTGATACTTCACTTGCTGAAGCCTCTGACTTTGGGGCAGCACGGTGGCTCAGCAGTTAGCACTGCTGCCTCACAGCACCAGGGTCCCAGGTTCGATTCCAGCCTCAGGTGACTGTCTGTGTGGAGTTTGCACTTTCTCTCCATGTCTGCATGGGTTTCCTCCGTTTGCTCCGGTTTCCTCCCACAGTCCAAAGATGTGCAGGTCAGGTGAATTGGCCATGCTAAATTGCGCATAGTGTTAGGTGCATTAGTCAGAGGGAAATAGGTCTAGGTAGGTTTCTCTTCGGAGGGTCGGTGTGGACTGGTTGGGCCGAAGGGCCTGTTTCCATGTTGTAGGGAATCTAATCTAATCTTTCATCCTTAAAATTGTCGCCATAACAATTTTCATCGCATTAATTGAAAAGACTCTAAAATTCAAAAGTAGAATTTAAACTTCAAAATTCAAATTGTATAGTGGGCAGTCTGAGTCCTATTCTCAAATATCAAGGTGCATTTAAATGTGGAACAAGATGTCAACAATCAGGGGTCAAAATGCAATTAAAGAAACCAATGTTAAAGATTTTTCATAGACAGCCAAGGAGATTGTATTCTGTAACCATACAAATAAATAATAGAGAATTTCATACAGGGCTGCCAGTTTGTTATAGTTAACTCCCATGATTAATGCATTAATTTTTGTTTTGGCAATTCATTTTTTGTTTAAATGCTGTTGACTGAAGATTTACAGGGATGGGACACAGATAGAGAAAGAAACTCTGAAAAAGGGAGTGGGCTGAGGGTAGCTGGAGGACAAGCACAGGGACAGGAAAGCCTTTCCAATTTGGAAAGAGACAAAAAAGATGTTAATTTATATGACGGCTCTCACAACCCTAACACAAAAATGCACCTTAATAACAATGAAGTGCTTTGAAGTGTAAAAACTACTGTAATGCGTCAAACATAATAAAGAATTTAGGCTGCTCAGCTGCTATCCACTCATTTACATCAACTTTCTATTCCGAAAGTCATTAGCTCGACATAAAGACCGGAAGTGATTTGAAAAATAATTTTCATTGTCAGGTGAGATGCTTTCATGAGTGTCTCTGCGTTTTACTATTAATATGCTTTGCACTAATTTATCCAATTTATAATCAACTCATTTTCCAAGCAGTAAATCCAGAGGGCAAAATTCTCCCAGCTTCTGAACAATGTGGCCAAAAGCAAGTCAGTGCAAAGGTATGGCAAATTGGAAAAATAACATTCTCAATGTTGAGACAAAGAAGGTCCAATTCTGCAAATGGTGAGATGGGAATCTCACTAGTGAGCAGAAAGAAGTCTATTTGCATGTACTTGTATGCCAGCAAATCTAATCCCACCTGATCAATATACAGTTTCCTTTGTTCTCAAAGCAAAATAGAAGCTAAATAGTGACAATTGCTGAATTAAAGCATTACGATACCAGTTGATGTTATTATTGGACAAGTTAGGTCCCAGACTGAAAATCTAGCCTCATAAATCGCATTGTATTTATTACTTTTGGTTTTAACAAGGCAGTTTCTCAATGAGACATAAGCATACAATGTTACAGATTTGGGATGGACAATAAAATAGAAGTTTATTACGCAAAAGAAATGAAGATAACACAGAATAATTGATGCTATTTATGCATTACACATATTTAAAGATTTCAAAACACACAGTAAAAATATAATCCCATTAATACGAAAAGCATCCCTTTAGAGTATTCATACCCGGAAAACTTTCCTTCACTCCCACCTCTATATGGTTTAATGTAACTGCTTAAATTAATATTGTGTTTTAAAATAAATTACCATGGCTACAGAAATACTTAGAAGTTAATCATTACAGCCTTCAGACGCACAGAAAACCCATATGCCACTAACTCAAATTCAAAAATTCAAACTCAAAAATAAATAGTAATCAAATATGCATAAATCACACACGCTATATCATAGCCAGTCAATGGCAGCACCATTTTCTCCTCTGGATTTCATTTTGGTCAGGAGTTCCCAACATTCCAGGGGTAAACTCCAAGTGCAGCTATGCCTGCACACCTCATACATAGAGAATAGCATCAAACATGAACCAGCCACACCACATTGTCACAGCATATTTCTAATCCACTTATAAAACAGTCCTTCAGCTCAATGCTGAACACTGGAATGCACCAGCATCTTCCATTATATCCCATCCTGTAGCTTACAACACCTCCTGATGCTGTTCCAAATAAATTTTCCTTCGCCTCCGCTGCATCTGCTCCCAAGAGGACCAATTCCAATACCGAACAACCCAGATGGCCTCCTTCTTCAAATCCCATATTCCCAATTCCTTCGCCTCTGCCGCATCTGCTCCCAGGAGAACCAATTCCAATATCGAACAACCCAGATGGCCTCCTTCTTCAAAGACCGTAGTTTCCCCTCAGACGTGTTTGACGATGCTCTCCACGGCATCTCCTCCACTTCCCGCTCCTCCGCCCTTGAACCCCGCCAATCGCCACCAGGACAGAACCCCACTGGTCCTCACCTACCACTCCACCAGCCTCCAAATATATCGTATCATCCTTTGTCATTTCTGCCACCTCCAAACAGACCCCACCACCAAGGATATATTTCCCTCCCCTCCCCTATCAGCATTCCAGAAAGACCACTCCCTCCGCGACTCCCTCGTCAGGTCCACATCC
>NC_057737.1:25989025-26000582 GCF_004010195.1 Chiloscyllium plagiosum | reverse complement strand
TCTACAGTAAACACTGATGCAAAATACTCATTTAGTATCTCCCTCATCTCCTGCGGTTCCACACATAGGCAGCCTTGCTGACCTTTATGATCAGAAATCACACGACATCAGGTTGTAGTCCAGCAGGTTTATTTGAAGTCACAAGCTTTCGGAGCGCTGCCCCTTCATCAGGTGAACTTCATCACTTCACCTGATGAAGGGGCAGTGCTGCAAAAGCTTGTGATTTCAAATAAATCTGTTGGACTATAACCTGGTGTCATGTGACTTCTGACCGTGTCCACACCAGTCCACACCTCCAGTCTTCTCATTGGCAAAATGGTGTCAAGAATTAAAGGTCAAGTTTGGGATGCTTGATAAAGGAATCAAAAGCGACCTGAGCAGATGTTGTTTACTTACTGTCCCTCTCTCACTGCACACCCCAGGTACTATCACATTCCCAAAGCCCCTCCCCCAAGTCCCTCCTCCCTACCTTTTATCTTAGTCTGCTTGGCACACCCTCCTCATTCCTGAAGAAGGGCTTATGCCCGAAACATCGATTCTCCTGCTCCTTGGATGCTGCCTGACCTGCTGCGCTTTTCCAGCAACACATTTTTCAGCTCTGATCTCCAGCATCTGCAGTCCTCACTTTCTCCGAAATAAATCTCCGTACACCTTGATGTTTCCTATGGCAATACAAGGCATGGCTGCTGTGAAGATCAGAGTAGGTGTGAAGTGAACAAACGCTAACAGGATAGGTGAACAGTCCTCAGTTGTAGCCTGCTCCAAATATGAGCTAGGTCCCAGTGTCTGTGCAGGGTGACCTTACTGCAGCTTTTCAATACTAGCCGCTAGTGCCCCTTGCAATGTTAGTCTGTGTTTCCTCAGCAGACTGCAAGTGGATTGCAGAGGATATTCGCAAGGGTTGGCAGATGTCAATGTTGGCGGACCAGGGGTGCCCATGAATTGTGCCCTTAGCTATAGTAAGGTCATAGGCAACATGGAGGTTGTTCAGAGCAAGCAGTGATCTTTCAGATACATGCTGTTTTATCCACGTCAGGCTTTCCCCAACATTGAGTTTGTTTGGCGAGTTCGGTAAGGTAGAAAACTGAGCAGAGCTGTGTCATCAATAAGTCATTTAACAAGCAATAATTACAGTCAACTGGTAACTCACGCTGTCTAATGAGAATTTACCCACACCACTTGTTAAAACCTAAAACACGGAACAAGTTGCTCCCAACATCTTGATGGGCCTCACCAGTCCACTCATTGATTCTGTACTAAACTCTCCATAAGCCCACATTGCTCAAACCCCCATAAGGTTCTGCTATAGTTTCATTATGTAAACAGGCAGAAGGCTGGAAGAACACAGCAAGCCAGGTCCTGAAGAAGGGTTGCACCCGAAACCTGTTGCTGCCTGGCTTGCTGTGTTCTTCCAGCCTCCTGCCTGTCTACTTTGGATTCCAGCATCTGCAGTTTTTTTTTAGTCTCTATCACGGTTTCACTATGTGTCTGGGATACAATTATACCACAGGTTTCATGGTTACCATCTTCAGACAAGGTCAAAGTGTTCACAGATGATTGGTACCATTTGTTCCATTACTTTCCATAATATAAAAGCTCTGAGGTATGGGGAGATGCACATAATTTTCTGCAGCGGATGCTGCACTAGGAACATGCTTTTGTAAAATTTATCTAATTAGTTGGACAAGTCTATGAAGCTAATGATATCCTAACTTTCACTCACAGCGACATAGAGTACAAGTGCAAGGAAGTTCTGTTGAACTTGAATAAGACACTAGCTCAGCTGCAGCTGGGGTACCAACTTCTGAGTGTTGCACTTCAGGAAGGATTTGAAGGCACAGGGGAGAGTGCAGAAGATTAAAATAGACAGTTGTTTAGCTGAGAAATGTCAGCTATGAAGACAGATTGGAGAAATTAAAACTGCTTTCTGTGGCGAAGAGGAGGAGGTTTGATTGAGCTGTTTAAGATCCTGAGGGGTCTGGACAGAATGGATAGGGAGAAACTGTGCCCATTTGTGGAAGGATTGAGATTGAGTATGCACAAATTGAAAGTATGAGGAGAAACTTTCTCACAGAGTGAGTGGTTATATTTGGAATGCATTGGATGAAAGTGTAATCGATTCATGTGAAGCGTTCAGAAGATAATAAGACTGGTATTTGAAAAAGAACAATGAGCAGGTTACAGGGAAAAGACAGGAGAATTACTGAATAAAAGGCCCATTTGGAGAGCTATTGCAGTCAAAGTGGGCCAAATAGCCTCTTCCTGTTCTAGAACTATTCTGTGGTGATACATGAATGCAGAGTCACAACACAGCTATGACTGACACTCCTATTGGAGGGGCTTTCATTCTCTCTGGAGTCAGGTTGGACTTAATACTAGACATATTCCACATAACTTTAGTATTGATATGAATCACTTTATATGCACAATAAACCTCAGCACTAATACACCTCAGAATGCTTTGATAGCTAACTGTTTTTAACTGAAGACTAAATCTGAATCTACACAAGTAATGACTGCATCTTAAGTGTTAATCGGGTTGTAAATAAAAATGCTGCTCCAAAGTATTTTCACAGATTCATGCCTTAGAAAGAGCAATGTTTGTACTATCCTCCCCTAAGGACTACTGGTGAGGAATAAACTGCAGCTAATTTTGGATAAATTACAATTACTGATTACAGTCATTGCAATAGGCATGTTTACCAATGCAATCAAAAGCATTCTTGAAATATAGAAATAAACTTGACATGTTTTTCTTAACTTCTAAACACGTAGAAAAAGGAAAGGGCATGAATTACTGACATTTTCCTGTGCCTTGAAAACTACATTGCAATTAGATGCATACTCTCATTAATATAGTATAATTTTGAATTTCCATTAAGCTTATGTTATCAACGGTCATTTGGTAATGTCTGTTTCATTTTACCCTAGGCTGTGCATAGAAGCAAAACTACAGGCAAAACACATTACTTAAAATAATAACCTTCACATATATTAACTCACATAATAAAATTGTGCACTGAGATTATTATTGAGTGTGTACTATGCCTTTAACAGAGTTCATCTATGAGGATTCCATGTGCTGACTGTATATAAAGTTGTGACTGTGCCTGGCAGCTTGCTGTAGGACTGTAAACTGCACATGCAGAAATCAGTCGGTTGCTGTAATGTGTGTTTCATAATTTATAACAGGGTTTACTGCTTTAAATAAACTAACCCACAGGATTAATCAATCCCTGACGAGCGATTGATTATTAGACCATTATCAGTAACATGGCAATTAGTGATGCCTTCTGGCAGTAAAGAGGAAAGCATAAATCAATTCTCATATTACAATGGTTGACAAAAGGCAGAATGAATCTTAAAGCTTTTAGCACTTCCTCCCTTGCCCTACCTGTCTCAATAGAGTTAGGAGCTTGCATTTATCTTTTAAGAAGGTGAGAAACATAAGGATTGAATGAGCCAGGCATCAGAGTGTGATCTGTCAACCAAAATCAATACAACTTTTGGTATATAATTATCTGGTCTCCACTTGTCATTACTGACTACAGGTAGATGATATAAGGTTGAAAAGCATCATGTTTAAAATACAAATATGACAAGGCCTTTTAGATGCAGACAATACAAATAAGTGTAATCATCATGTTGAAAAAGACCCTCAATATTTTATACACGGCATTTCACTGTCTCTGTCACTCCACCATCTGTACAACCCCAAGTATTTTGTGACTATAGGCAGGTAGTCTTTGGCACAGATGTTATCACAAAATGTTGTAAAGAGAGAAATGTTGAAATACCAATTTTTCACTAGCATCCAAAGAGTAAAAGTAATTTTTTGGTAGGCATATCAAAGGCGTCATTTTCTTGATATGGACATGGCTCAGGTTGTTGACAGATTAGAAATGAGAATTCAGTGATTGCATTGGTGAGTTCTTTCATCCCAATTGGGAGATTTTCTAAATAATATAGAGAATTGTTTTTGATCACATCACCAGGAAAGTAATCTGACTGTACAGATCTCTCCAGCAAGAACAGATCTTGACTGAGTTTTGTTGTTTGAACTCAATGGAACAGGAATCCGTGGTAATCCATTCCAACAGGTCACTTCCCAGGCAGTGAAGGTGAAAAAGACCTCCTTAGACTTTTTCAATCATTTAGAATGAATTTTCACATGCAAAATAATTTTTTTACAGAAGGCATGCTGTTTTATAAAGTCATAAGTATACTGCCACTGTTTAGGAATCTGAATATAATCGTTAGACAGTATAGGACTTAATTAATGCTGAAAGAAGATACATTTTGGGTTGAAGTTTTTTATATTGCATTCATCAGGAAAGTTATCAGGAATTCCAATGTAAGGAGAGACAGACAGAGGAGGAGAGGTGAGTGCTGATTGGTTGGGTAATAGAGTTTGATAGGAGAAAGTGAGGAGCGCAGATGCTGAAGATCTGAGTCGAAAAGTGTGGCGCTGGAAATGCATAGCAGGTCAGGCAGCGACCAAGGAGCAGGAGAGTCAACATTTCAAGTATAAGCCCTTCATCAGGAATAATTAAGAACTTATGCTCAAAATGCTCCTCGGATGCTGCCTGACCTGTTACGCTTTTCTAGAGCCATACTATTTAACTAACAGTTTGATCATTGACAAGAAACACTTCAGACAAAAAGAACACATACACACTGCACCTTTTTCAACTCAATCACATAGTTGACAAACATTTGCTTCTTTATTTCATAGGGCAATGTCTGGGCCAACCTGCCAGGCTTAAAATTTACATAAAGCTATGCAGTTAACTGTCAGTCATCATTAACTATTCCATTCTCCATGGCAACATCTCTACTAATAGGAGCCTAATGCCAAGCAAAGAAGAATTAAGCTCACATCCAGTATAGATATTGGTTACCCCTTACATTCTGATTCTTGTGAATTGTCCTGATGACTGCAAGATGAAAAGCTTTGTGACAAATTGTGTCTATTTTAGGAATACTCAAATACTGACCACTGCTCATCAAACATACATTCCATAAAAATAAAAAATACTGCTGGGATGCATGTTTATTGATATGCAAAACGTATTTTGCATAGTTAGCAAGGGACTCAGCCACTCTTTGCAAATACTCAACATGTATGAATGGGACTGGGGTATTGTTGTGATAACCTGAATAGCCATGACTATTCAAAATAATGATAACATTTCTGAATAATTGCAATCAATATTTAAAGCCAGAAATTAGCACATAGATGATACCTCAAAACCTAAATTTCTGTGGGTTGGCTCTGAATTATTCTTTAAAGTTATCTTAAAATGATCCTGGATGTCTTGTGGAAGCATTTAACTATTCCCACAGAGTCAGACGATACCAAGTTATATTCCAACAGGTTTATTTGAAATCACAAACTTGGACTACAACCTGGTGTCATCTGTCCTCTGACTTTGTCCACCCCCAGTCCAACACTAGCATTTCTACATCATATCTTCACAGAAGTATGGGTAGATTTAATCCCAGCCTGCATTATCTATGGCAGAAGGTTGACTTGAATGAGGCAATGGATCTGTAGCTTAATACTAGGTGGATTTTGTCAACAGTAGCAGCAACTCAATCAGGACTTCAACTACAGATCACTGCTCCCAATCTCAATTGCTGTGGAACTGAGAGTTTGTTTTCTCTTGCAAACTCTGTTTTTTTTTAATGGATTCTTCATTCAGTTGCCATAGTGTTTCCAATACTCATCCAATTTCTGCCTATTTCCTGCTTTTAAACGTATCTCTCACCAAGCCATATTACAAGACATCACTTCAAATGAAAATACAGAAAAAAGTCAGAATGACATGCTGTAGGATTGATAAGAGGAAGTTTTACTTCATAAAGCATAACCAAACATTTGGAACAAACCTTGAGGTAGAGAGATAGAGTGGTAGAGGCACTAGGTTAGATTTAAGAAACAATTAGGTTCAGCACTAGGGCACTCTGGAGTGCTTCAGACAAATGAACTTTCTTTTCGTCCATAATGATATGGTAAATAATTCAAAAGCTCACTTTTCACAAGACCTAAGATAGTTGAAGGTGTGAATAATATATGAACTAAGCATTCGGACGATCTCAGTTATGCTGTGTAAAATGAAAATAGAATTTAGATTGAACCAATTTCCTAATATAACAAGTCAAAAATGTCATGACCTGCAGAATCGAGAACTTGTTACTGCAGAAATGGAAGCTGAAATTTACCAAATGCCAGCTGAGTGAGATGTTTGCAGAGTTTCATGGAGGAATTCTCTATGTGGATGTTAGCTGGTTTTTCTCTTGCTAATGTATGAAACTCACCTCATTATCAATGCACCCTGCCAGCAACTGCTGATCTTCGCTTTTGTTGAGGGCTGTCACTTCCACCTCATCACTGGAATTCAGCTCTTTTGTCCATATTTGAACCAAATCTTTAATAAAGTCAAGATGCAAGTGTTCCTGGTGGAATCCAAACTGGGAGCAGGTTATTACTGAGCAGGTGCTGCTTGATAGCACTGTTGATGATAACTTCTATCACTTTACTAATGATCAAGAGTAGATTATGGGGCAGCAATTGGCAGGGTTGGATTTGTTCTGCTTTTTGTGTGTAGAAAATGCACAGGCAATTTTTCACGTTGCCTTTACTGTAACTGTATTGGAAGGCCTTGGCAAAGGGAATGGCAAGTTCTGGAGCACTATTCTTGTATTGTTGTCAGGGTCCAGTGTTTCCTGCTATTTCTGTATATCACATGGAGTGAATCCAATTTGCTGGATACTGGCATCTTGATGCTGGGGGTGACTGGAGGAGGCTGAGATGGATCATCCACTTGGCACTTCTACCTGAAGATTGTTGCCAAGCTTTAGCCTTACCTTTTGCACTGATGTGTTGGATTCTTCCATCATTATAGATGAGGATATTTGTGGAGCCTCCTCCTGTAATGTTGTTTAAATATCTATCACCATTCACGACTAGACATGGCAGGATTGCAGAGCTTAGATCTGATCCATAAACTGTAAACTTGTAAGGCACATGGCAGGAGCATTATCAAAAAGGGACTAACAACAAGCCATGTAGGGACATATCAGGGTGAGAGTTTTGTCAAAGGAACATCTTAAAAAGGAAAAGGATACCAAGATGGGAAATTTTAGGGAGGGAATTTGAAAAGTAAGGGCCTTGGTAGCTAAAATTACAACTGTCAGTTGTGGATTGTTTAACATCAATAATACTCAAGAATCTAGAATTGGAGGAGCACAATTATCTCAGAGAGTTGCTGGCTTGAAGGAGGTTATAAAGATGATAAAGTGCAAGATTCCGGAGGGATTTTAAAACGGGACTGAGAATGTTGGTAATTCAAGGCAGTATTTAACTGGGAACCAATGTAAGCCTGCAAGCAGGATACAGTGTGGAGACTCTACCAGAAAATCATAAAATCTTCTCAGCTGCATTTCACAAACAACATATGGAGTTACTGCCTTAAAAGAATTCAATAGAAGTAAATAATAAAATGTGAGAACTGGTATTCTTACCTGGAAAGATGTGATACCAATGATAGATTACAGATCAAATACAGAAGCCACAGAGGTCATTACAATGGTGAAGAGATTTGATAAGGTAGATGCGATAAAGATGTTTCCACTTGTGGGAATCAAAACGTAGAGTGATCAATATAAGTTCCTCACCAACCAACCCAACCGCCCTGTGGCTGAACACTTTAACTCCCCCTCCCACTCTGCCAAGGACATGCAGGTCCTTGGTCTCCTCCATGGCCAGACCCTGACCACATGACGCCTGGAGGAAGAGCGACTCATCTTCCACCTAGGAAACCTCCAACCACACAGGATGAATGTAGATTTCTCCAGCTTCCTCATTTCCCCTCCCCCCACCTTATCTCAGTCCCAACCCCCGGATTCAGCACTGCCCTCTTGACCTGCAACCTTCTTCCCGACCTCTCCGCCCTCACCCCTTCTCCAGCCTATCACCTTCACCCTCACCTCCTTCCACCTATCATATTCCCAGTGCCCCTCCCCCAAATTCCCTCCCCCAACCTTTTATCTCAGCCTGCTTAGCACACCAGCCTCATTCCTGAAGAAGGGCTTATGCCTGAAACGTCGATTCTCCTGCTCCTCGGATGCTGCCTGGCCTGCTGTTTTTCCAAGACCACATTTTTCTCCTCGGTATTTAATCCAAGAAAGAATTATAGGGAAAGTGATTTATTCAAGGCTTGGTTAGAATGTGGAATGCTAACTCATGGAGTTGTTGAATTAAATAACATAGAAGGGAATGTTAGATAATTATTTGGATGGAGCTATAAAAGGATATATCTAAAGCATTAGACAAAGTGGGAATAGGAAGCGATACTGTGCAACATAAACATCTTCATGGATCTTTTGGGTGAGGAGTCTAATTCTGTGCTGTATGCTTGATGTAATTTGATTATAATTAAGGCTTCTGATCTTTGGAATCTTTTGGGAGTTGGGATATGGGGCAGGAAATCAAGAGAAATCTGCCAATAACATACATGTGAATGTCCACAATGAAAATTCAACTTAGTTTGATCATCAAAGCAATTTGGGAAGGAAGAAATGCAATGCGCGAAAGCAAACAATAAATATCGACAACTATCTTCACTAAGAATAATGATGAAAGTCATTGACTTGCATGGTTTCATCTGCAAGAAATTTTGATCAGCCATCAGAACAGAGTTGCAACATTACCATTGATGTAGAGAGAATCATTTGTGTTCCCTGAAAGCAGAGGTGTTTGTCATAATAGACCAACTATAAGTTTTGTTTTTAAATCCAAATTCACCCTAATTTGAGAATTCACCTTTTGCAGGGAAATTAGTTTTAATTATGAAATCAGAACCATTGACTCTAATCAACAGATTGGATTGTTGAAATACGAAGTCTTAACATCCCCCACATTTTCTGCCACAAAACGGATCACCTTACATCTAATCTTTAAGATACGATCTCAGCATTTTGTTTATGCTTAATGAATTAGATCCAGCCAAAACGTTGGCTGACTTTAGGGTCAGCTGAAAACTTCCTGCCTGATAGTTCTATGCCTCAGAGCAATAATGTCAGTTCCCAAGGGAAATTGTGGCATTTCTAAATGTGGCACATGTGCATTACATTTAAATTAATGGATTGAATAACTATCTTCAGATTAAATGAAAACAATGAAAGCTAAAAAGAATAAGTGCCTGAATTACTTAGTATGCATATCACATCTGCTGTCATCTCCTGATCATTAGGACTGATTCTTTTAAAATGTAAATTAATTCAATGGAGTTTTACATTAAAGAAATTTATTTGATTCAAATGTCAGGCAGCAGTTCAGGTAAGCAAAAGGTGGGAATGCCGGGAGAAAACTTGACTTGTGTGAGCCCTTGTAAGTGCTACAGAGCTGGAACTATCATGATGGCTTTCCCCATCCCCATATCAAAATATTTATTCGAAAACTGACTTTACATTTGGTTGCATCAATGTGTGCACACCTTAGAACATGATTTGGAGATGCCGGTGTTGGACTAGGGTGTACAAAGTTAAAAATCACACAACACCAGGTTATAGTCCAACAGGTTTAATTGGAAGCATACTAGCTTTTGGAGCGTCGCTCCTTCATCAGGTGGTGTGGACCTGTTGGACTATAATCTGGTGTTGAGTGATTTTTAACTTTGCACACTTTAGAACAGAGTGACTCCACAGGCTACTTACCTCATGGCAGTTCAATTTCCCAGATGGCCTAAAACAGGGTTAAACACATTTCCTTAACAAACGTTTTGTGTGGCCAACCTATTAGATTGATGAATGGCCAAATGCAATAGCTATTTACAAGGTTAAAAATCACACAACACCAGGTTATAGTCCAACAGGTTTATTTGGAAGTACAAGCTTTCAGAGTCCTGCAAAAACCCGTACTTCCAAATAAACCTGTTGGACTATAACCTGGTGTTGTGTGATTTTTAACTTAGTCACAAACTGTTTATGTGTCTGCTTTTAGGGACATTTAGTGAAGTTAATGTTTATATTGCTACTGTGTAACCAACCCAACCACCCTGTAGCTCAACATTTCAACATTTCAATTCCCCCTCCCACTCCACCAAGGATATGCAGGTCTTTGGACTCCTCCATCGTCAGACCACAGCGAAACGATGGTTGGAGGAAGAACGCCTCATCTTCCGGCTAGGAACCCTCCAACCACAAGGGATGAACTCGGATTTCACCAGTTTCCTCATTTCCCCTCCCCCCAGCCTGTCTCAGTCAAATCCATCAAATTCAGCACCGCCTCCCTAACCTGCAATCTTCTTCCCGACCTCTCCGCCCCCACCCCAATCTGTCCTATCACCCTCACCTTGACCTTTTTCCACCTATCACATTTCCGACGCCCCTCCCCCAAGTCCCTCCTCCCTATCTTTTATCTTAGCCTGCTGGACAAACTTTCCTCATTCCTGAAGAAGGGCTATTGCCCGAAACGTCGATTCTCCTGTTCCCGAGATGCTGCCTGACCTGCTGCGTTTCTCTAGCAACACATTTCCATCTACTGTGTAAGTCAATCAGTTATTGCATCTTCATTGAATAAGCTTTGTTTTTGTAATGAGCCAATAAATGTGTTAATTAAGAAGCCTGGTTGCTTAAAATCTGAACTGGATAAGGTATGTAATTGGTCATCTTGATAACTGGAGTAAGTATTTTTATATTGTGACCTGTGGAGCAGAGGAATTAGAATGATGGGACATTCCTCCTGCTATTAGTTGCAACATGAAAATGGGGCTTATAGGAGGAAACCCATGAGGACATCATTTAATTAGGAATGGGGAATCATTGTGAAAGGATGAAAGGAAATACACTAGGTTTCTTGTGCACTATTTTATCGAAATTGGTTTGGCAATCACTAAGATCTTTCTGACAGTGGAAGATTTATCCCTGAATGAATTATAAAGAATAACCAAGGTTAAACTAACAGAGTCTGGCAGTATCTGCAGACATAGAAACACAGCCAAAGTTTTGAGTCAAGTTTGAATCTTCTTCAGAAGAATCTGGAGTTCTGAAGAGAAACACTGGATTCAGAATGTTGGCTCTGTTTCTCTCTCCACACATGCTGCCAGACCTGCTGAGTTTTTCCAGCATTCTGTGTTTGTTTCAGATTTCCAACAGCTGCTGCTTTTTTGCTTCCATTTAACAAACTGAATTGGCTGAGAAGTAAGGTTTAGATCGAAAAATAGGTACTAAGGCGGCAAACCTAAGTGAAAAAAATAGCAATTCAAATTGGCAAAACAACATCACAAATCTTCTGAAAACAAACCTCTCTTGTTGAGATCAGGGTGAAACCTTTTTTTTAGAATGAGTGATTGAAGGAACATCTTAAAATTATAGCCCCTGGGAAAGCCGTGTCAGCAAGACTTCAGGGAGTGCCAATATCTCAAGGGCTGTGGGGCTGGAGGTAAAGTCTGAAATATGGCGGTGCTAGGTCAAGGATGGATTTAAAAATGAGAATGTTATAAATGAGGCAGGTGTTGTTTGGTCGGGGTGGAGTTGGGTTGGTGGGGTGGGG
>NC_057737.1:25972670-25989016 GCF_004010195.1 Chiloscyllium plagiosum | reverse complement strand
GGGGGGGGGGGGGGGGGGAAATGGTGGTGTGGAGAGGGGGAAGCTGGCAGTGAAATTCATCAAGCTTGGTGTGAAGGAATTTAGTATAAGGTCACACACAGCAGAGTAGATGTGCTGAAGGTTACAGGGAGCAGAAGGTGGGGACCAATAAATAGTGCAGCAGAATAATCAAGTCCAGAGGACACAGGCATGAAATGAGCAGCAGGTGAGCTGAGGAGGAACTAAGTCACAGGGTATGACAGAGCTAGAAACAGGTAGTCTTAATGGTGCTCTAGTTATGTAGCAGGAATTTCATCTTGATCAAATATAACAAAGTTTGAGTACAGTCTGGTTTAATGCCAGGGACAGAAATGGAGTAAGGAGTTAAACAGTAAGAGCTTTTCAAGGTGACCATAGATATTAGTTTGTGTTTCTTAGTATTTAATTAGAGGACATGCTGCTCATATACTGAATGTCAGACAGGCAGTATGATAATTTATCAATAGTGCAACAGTCAAAAGAGACAATGGTGTGATAGAGCTGAGTGTTCATGCAAACTAATGCTACAGTTTAAGATTGATACCTAACTGTAGTAGTTCAAGGTGGTGGCTCAGCAACAACTTCTCAAGCATAATTAGGGATCACCAATCAATGTCAGTGACACACACCCCATTAATAAGCAAAATGTGGCTTAGACGTTCATGAGAAGCAATGTGATTTGCTGTGAACAGTGCGGGAATCCATCTCTTTGGCCAAACTAATACAAATCTCAAGAGTTATGTCAACAACAAGAAATGTATAGCATTGCTGTACACAATATATAAGTTACCTGAGTATTGCCAGTAAACTGCTGTTTATTCCAGATGCTTTCCATGTCTCTCCACTGACTGTCTCCAAGACTGTGTGTATATATGTCACATTGTAACAATGATTCGGAGATGCCGGTGTTGGACTGGGGTGTACAAAGTTAAAAATCACACAACCTGGTGTTGTGTGATTTTTAACATTGTAACCACGGATGGAGCTAATCACAGTGCTGCAACTTCAGAGTTAATATACATACAACATGAAATAGGAGACAGATCAAGGATAGATTCTTGGGGAACACCTGAATTAAGGGTACAGAAGCAGAAATTGAAGCCATTGCAGATTACCACAATTAGATAAAGTTAAAAATCACACAACACCAGGTTATAGTCCAACAAGTTTATTTGGAAGCACTAGCTTTCGGAGTGCTGCTCCTCCATCAGGTAGCTATGGAGTAGGATCATTAGACACAGAGTTAGGATTATAGTGTCATGCAACTGAAATGATATATTGAACAAACCCAGATTGCTGTTAAGTCTTTCATCTTTTATAACCTGTTACATGACTACAGATTGTATGCTTTTTGCATTTTATAAATTCCTACTTTGGAAGTAGAACCAGACTGACTCATTCTAAAAGATGAAAGACTTAACAGCAATCTAGGTTTGTTCAATATAACGTTTCAGTAACCTTTTGCTATAAATTCTGTGTCTTATCATCCTGCTCCACAGTTACCGATGAAGGAGTAACACTCCGAAAGCTAGTGTTTCCAAATAAACCTGTTGGACTATAACCTGGTATTGTGTGATTTTTAACTTTGTCCAACCCAGTTCAACACCGGTACCTCCATATCATGGCTGCAATTAGATAGAGAGAGCTGGGATGGCAGGAATACAATTGTACCAGCTGGAGAAGCACTGCAGAAAGGATGGTGATCCAATCTATTGGAGACCACAGTCCATTTGTGAAGAATAATGAGAAAGTTTAACGTTATCATAATCATAAAGTCTATCATTTTTGCTCTTTTGTTTTAAAAAGTCTCACATTCAAATAGCATCTTGCACATTGTGCAGCTAAATGCTGTAGAAATGGCATAGCTTGACTGGAAGGCTTTAAACAAACTGATGGATCCATGTGCGAGTGAGCACCAGAGAGGATTGTTGCAATCTAGGATCAATGAAGCAATTCCAGTGCCTTTAAGATCATCATGAAAAAGTGTCATCTTTTTCTACCAGGATTCTGGAACAAGTGGCTACATTCTCTGTGTCAAGGAAATAATTTGGCTCAACAGATGTTTCATCTACAATCTCTGAGCTGAACTACAAGTCACAAAACATCAATTCTGCAATCTATAATTAATTCATCTTGTTTTAGTACTTTAACAAAGTCAACTGACTACTAGTGTCATTGAATCCACGGTCTGAATTTTCAGTGCAGGGTTAGCAATGCAGAGTCAAAAGTATTCCTGCTGCATGAACTCAACTTGAAAGGAAGTTTCACAAATGATCTAAATTTCCATCCTGGTGGACGGGTATGCGGTGAGTGCTAACTGCAGTCAGGCTCCTGATGTTGGTAAAGAGTTCAGAGGCAGCCACAGGAGTGGCCAGGTGTCAAGGTATGCTGTTTAAAAAAGGTCTGCTATAATACTGAGAGTTTGTCACAGCAGACAAACAAAAATTCTCTCTAGCCCTCATACACTCATGCCATCCAATCCAATGGCTTTTTGATCTCTAACCACCTTTTATGGTAACTCTTGCTCACTAGGTTATGCCCTCACCTGTGACCTAGACCCTCTGTCACCAGCAGTACCAGCTCAGGCAAAATGAATGCACTATCCACCATCTTTTGTCTTTACATTCTCCCAAGAGTTCATCCTGTAGTAACTCTGAGAAGACCTCAAGACTGTTGAAATGAAATAGGATACAATTCAAACTGTCCATTGATAAATACCCTAGTTAAAATATTCATTGTTAAATGCCCAGTTACTGCAATTAGCTTTCATCAGCTACTTCATCCCTTATAAAAACAAGCATATGCATGCACTGCAAATATGAAAGACTTGTAAAAGCACTTGGAACTATCAAAGTGTGAAATCACAGGCACACAGCTGTGATAATAATAGTATGTGAAATCTGTTCTGCAGCAGAAATCTATTAATGATAGGCTTGTGTCAACAGTGAGTGAAATAGTAAATATTGTAAAAACAAACCACTTTAGATAATTATCTCAAACATTTAAAGACCATGAAATTTAAATGCCTTGACTACTTGACAGTTCCAAATAAGTTTAACAGTTCCAATAAGCTTGACAATTTCCTTGGCAGCTAGGTATTTCCTTTGACAGCTTAACAGCTCCTTTGACAACTGGACCATTCCAGTGTACTTAACAGTTCCAATATCTATTTTAACACATATTCATGTCTACTTCTAAAAATCCGAAGAACTCCTTAAAAATCTGAAAGCTAGCTGTGGACAAAAGGGTGCCTGTAATGATTGAAACATGGTTGGCCAGGTGGATCTCATTGAATATGAGGTCCCTGATTGGGGCCGTTAACCTGAGCCAATCAGGGAACTTTGACTGATAGATATAAAACAGGAGTCGTCCCTACCCTCCCCTTCACTGTTTTGATCACACAGCACTGCCCTCTGATGAAGGGCAGTGTTTGTCACTGGCCACCTGGGTGTTTTCCTATCTTCCTGGTGGTGGAATTTGAATAAAGATTGGTGCACTTTGTGTCTTCCACTGTGTCTCACACCTGCACACACACACCATGGGTTCTGGGGATAAAATAAGCACTACCGCACTTAGGTGGTAGTGTGGGATAGAAGAAAAAAAAGAGAAAGAAAAAAAGAAAGAAAAAAAAAATAAAATAAAACAGGAGTCGTCCCTACCCTCCCCTTCACTGTTTTGATCACACAGCACCGTCCCTTGATGTGAAGGGCAGTGTTTGTCACTGGCCACCCGGGTGTTTTCCTATCTTCCTGGTGGTGGAAATTGAATAAAGATTCGTGCACTTCGTGTCTTCCACTGTGTCTCACACCTGCAAAAAAATAATAAGCACTACCGCACTTAGGTGGTAGTGTGGGGGTTAAATAAAAAAAAAACAGAAAAAAAAGAACAAAAAAAAATAAAATAAATAAAACAGAAGTCGCAGAGAGTCTCCTCATTCTAGGGACTGGCTCTGAGCGAGCTGGTCAGTCTCCATGTACTATGCACATGTAAATAAGGGATGACCTTGGTGATGGGATACCAGCCTCAGTTATTTCAGTACTGTACCTCTCCAAAAGGGTACTTGATTCTCCAAACAACTTGGGCATCTTCAAATCTTCTCTTGAAATGTGTAAAACCCACAGTTCACTCTTTCAGCCATCTTACAAATGAGTATTGGATCTATTTGAAGACAGTTTCACTTTGATATGTGCAGCTGCCTTCATGAATCTCAATCAGTAAGTTCTCATTCTCTCGCTGGCTAAAATGTTGGGTGCCCAGTTTTGAGGACCAGGAAACTCTGGTGCTATGCTGCAGATGCTTTCCATCATTATGGAAATTTGGAGCCTTATTTTGTCACTTACCATAGATCACACATCTCACTCCCAGACAATAAAAATGACCAAATTAAATACTTAGTTAAAACTTTACAGTTCCTGTTGTTCAATTTGTTTATGCTAATTTGCTAGTTCTTTGATACTGTGAACGCAACTGAGAAATTATTAAATTGAACTAAACTTTTTATATGCATGAGCATTTCAGATCTCAGCAAGCAATTTGAAACATGAAAGACCTGCATTTAGATTGGATTTTATCACATATCTCAAACATCACCAAGTAGTTCATATACGTTAACTTTGAAGTATCGTCACAGTTGCTATGGAGGGAAACATAGCAGTACATCTACATTGCAAAGTCTAAAACAGCAATGAGATGAATGGTTCTTTTGAGAATTTGTGAGAAAGGACGTGAAAGGATGTGTCAGTTTTGAACAAAATATTTGAAAACACTGATCTAAAATGATCACAAAGGCCCCCTGAACAGAAATTGCCAGAAAGACTGAGGCATAATGCACATTGTTAGCTGTTCCTTGCCTGTATTATCTACAAACTGTCTCAAAACTAATTAAAAGATATGAAAGAAATTTGAAACTGTTTTCATAAACTTTAAATGTTTAGTTCAACTGTAATTTCTAAGGAAATAGTTACCGTCTTTTTTAGAAGAAAATGAAAATTGAGTGATTTCAGCATTATTTTCATTTTCATATGTACTTCTATGCCTGTAAATTACTATACAACACCTTGCTACCTGGAAGGAACTTTAAAAAGGATCATATAAACTTTCTAAAGTGAATAATGGACCATTTAAGGAATCAACATAAAATTGTCTAAGATTTAATAAACTGGATTTTAACAAAGTATTTCATTTCAGGCGAGAACTGTGCAAATTATGATTACGATCCAATCTCACTCATACAGAACTTGCAGATTCATTTTAATTCTCCATGATGATCAATATGCTCCAAAAATACGAGCAAATGAATGACAAGCACTGCTGGAAATGAAATCAAATCATACATTAGAATTTATATGGAATGCTGTGGCAGGGTAGGGGAGGGGAGTGACTGCAAGGAAATAAGAAGAATTCATGTAGTACATATAATAAGAATAATGCTGAATATTTAGAAAAAGCAGCAATAGATAATGTATTTTCACTGAGGCTGACTAAAAAACAACCATAACTGATGCGTAATATGAATTGCATACAAATATCTCACAATATAAGTTTCAATTCTTCCCGTACCACCAGAGTCATCAATACAGGATAGAGTGAACAGTCAAGAACTATTGCAGATTTCCTTCTGTACTGTGAATGGCTTCATTAAGTCCAAGACAGGTCAGTGAATATATTTCTTGATTTGTAGAAAATAACTAAGGTGCTGTGTTTATTTGGCAGAAGATGATTTTCTTTTCATTGGCAATTTATGAACAGTTCAACTTACAAAAGAAACCCAATATTTTATATCTTTGCTCTTTTGTTTGACAAGACTCACATTCCAATAGCATCTTTCATATTCTGCGGATGTACCAAAGCACTTTACAGCCAATTATGGACTTTCATAATGTATTAAATTATGCACTGCAAAACCCCAAATACAGCAGTGAAGTAAGTGACCAGATAAATTACTTTTCATGGGTCTGAGTAAAGCAAACATGCTGGCAAACTCACCCAAGCTTCCTTTTTCATACAGAACTTTCAAGGAGCATTTTACATCTGCCTCAATTTAAAAATAAAACTTTACAAACACCAAATCATTTACATTTGATAGAAAGTCATCACAAAATTCATTAATATGTTTTTATTAAAACAAGGGTGCAGGTTATCATTCTTAAATTTAAGGTCAATATGGTGACAGAAATTGATTATTAGGTAAAAGTATGCCAATTTGGCTTTGGGTTACAAATGATGGAAGAGAAAAAAAATAGATTTAGGGCAGAAAGCTCTAGTTGAACAGTTGCCATTGGTTACAACAGACGCAACACGGCAAATAATCTGCTTTGCTGCAATTTCCATGATGCAATGAAATTTGTAAAACATTGAGTAGATGATGGTGTCCTTGCAAAACAGCTCTACTAATGTACAATATCCAAAGATCTAATCATATATTTTATTCAGAGCTACTGTTGCCACTTTAATAGGAGGAATGCACTGGTAACCAAGCCCCATCAGCTATACCAAAAGTGTAAATATATTATTTCACTACCAAGATGGTCAATTTGCTTTTCTTCATCACTATTATCCAGAACAAAAGAAACTGTCAGCTTGACTTTCAATAAAGTAAAATTAAAAAGTGTTTATTATAAACAAACCTACTCATAGAATAAGTGGCAAACTGGTTATCAATTAAGGTATTGTTCATAATTAAACTAAACACCCTAATCCTAAACAGACATACATATCAGAGAGACAAGATGAAATGATGAGGTTTTTAAAAAGAGAGAAATGGGACAAAAAGGGGGGGGTATAATTCAAACTCAAAGGATGATAAAGGGAAGACCTCTTGCATTCCAGTCATTTCCCTTTCATTGTGGTATCAATACTGACAGGTGTAGAATTGATGACATTTCTAAATCTGAGTTCAGTACAGACAAGAGTCAAGTAGATTAATGTTTCAGCTTTCAGAGTGTAAGAGTACAGTAACCATACCTTTGACTAATTTACTACGAAAATAACCAAAGATGGAATGGTCTACAGAATACCAGGTAGACTTTGAAAAGCATAAAGCAGCTTTAACAAATGAACGTGTATTAACTGCACCTAACTTTGAGAAACCACTTAAATTAGCAGTGGGCACTTGAGATTTGGAGATTGGAGCAGTTGTCTTACAGGACGACAAGGCTGGAATTGAGGAGTGTGTGGTTTATTTTCAAAAAAGTTTAATTATCATCAGAGGTGGCATTCTACTATTGAAAAAGAAGCATTAGCCATTTAACAGCTCTTCAACACTTTGAAGTTTATTTTTGATATGGGAACTTTGAAACTGTAGTGTTTACTGCTCATAATCCTTTGGTTTTCATTAACAAATTTAAAATAAGACTCCAAGGTTGTTCAGATGGAGTTTTGATCTCCAGCTGTTTAATGTAAAAATTGTACCTATTTACAGGAAACAAAATGTAATTACTGATATCTTATCCTAAATATAAATGTAAATTTGTGTTGTGACCAAGGAAGTTGAACGATAATTACGACCCCATTGGGAGGCAGAATGAATGGCTTGTGAATTTTTGTGTTTTATTTGTCATTTAAGTGTTACTAACCTTGTTATGAAACATATTTTTATGAAAATGGCATTTCATGTTTTGAGGCTGGAGAAATGTTTGCGCCCTTGCTGATTTTTCATTCTTTTTAATTCTATGCTTTCATCAATTTTGGATTGGAGTTGTGAATTGGGAACTGTGAGCTAAAGATAACTTTCGGACTGGGGGTAACAGTTTGTGTTAAAAGGAAAACAGATCAATTAAACTTTTGTTTATTCATGAGACAAGGCCTGGAAGTTAATTGCAGGTTGATTCCTAATCAAAAGGTTCTGCAGACACTTTGCCAAGAAGAGCATTATGTTTGAACAGATTGCAAAAGTTGGCTATTAATGAGGTAAGTAGCCAGCAATTGGTTCCACAAATCTGGAAAGACCTTATCTTCAAACAGATGGCAGATATTGAATGGTAACTGGGACCTTGTGGACAAAACAGTTAATCTATCGGTGATTGGTCAGAATTTGTGTTGGATTTTAGACAACGTTTTCTGGGAGAAAAATTAATCTGAGTGTTGTTGCTACAGCACAAAGATATGAAAGCTCCTTGCAAAACCTTGCATTATCAGCTATTGGAAACTCAGAGAATAAATAAACTAAGTTATAACTATCACTGTCTTTGAATGAATTGTGAAGGTGACTTTGATCGACATCTTTAGAAATTCAATCAAGAAACCATTATTTATGCTGGTAAAACACTGCATTGTGAAAACCATTTAGTAATCTGGCTAGTTTTATTATTTTCTCTTATTCATCCTTTAGCTGTATTTGTTTGTGTCTGTCTTTTGTGTGAATTGGATTGAAAACAAAGGTTTTTGGGTTTATAGCATAGATCAACTAGATTACTTTGTGACTTAAATTTTACTCTGCTAACATTACTAAACGGTTAATAAATTGCTAAGCCTTTTGTTTAGAATACAAACCAGACGCTGGAACTGATGATTCACAGAGTCTAGGATAGGATTATATAAAAATCTGGTTAGGAACCATTATAGTCAACTCTGAGGATCTTTAAAGGTTTTATTTTACTGTGTTGTGAATACAGCAGAAAGGCTAATTTGATTTAGCTGTCTGTCTCCACGCAATAAAAAATCCTAATTTCTGAAACTTTCTCTCATTCACGGAGAGAGATCTGTGCAATTTGTTCTTATCGAAGATTTCTTTTTCGGGGGGAGTGATCGTTTTTTTTGCTGCCAGTTTCTTGGAAGGTCATTCTTTCAACTGACCCATTGAGGCATATACTTTAGTAAATTAAGTACACTGAGTAATATTCAGCACATAATCTTAGAATCCCTACAGTGTGGAAGCAGTCATTCAGCCCATCGAGTTCACACCAACCCTCCAAAGAGCTGGTCCCCACCCCATCCCTGTAACCCCGCATTTCCTCAGGCTAATCCACTCAGCCTGCACATTCCTGAACACAATGGACAATTTAGCATGGTCAATCCACCTAACCTGTACATCTTTGAACTGAGACAGGAAACTGGAGCACCCAGAGAAAATCCACACAGACGTGGTGAGAACATGGAAACTCCACTCAGACAGTCATCCAAGGGTGGATTCAAACCCAGGTCTCTGGCGTTGGGAGACAGCAGTGCTAACCACTGAGCTAGTGGGCCACCCATAAGCTGTGCCTTTTCCCAAGCAGATTGATCAAGAAATTATAAGTAATAATTATAACTATTTTTTACTCCTCTTAAAAACTGTACTTGTCTGCTTTCAGCAATATCGTCTTATTGGAAACAGTAGGTTAAACACAAAATTCTTTACATTTTTGACTTTTCAGTCTTCATTACTGAACACAACTCCCAGAAATCACATGTTCCTTCAAAACCCTTTGAAAACAGCATGTCCAAACAATTCCATTTTCCAATTTCTCCTGGCCTTAAATATAAATCTATATTCTCAACACAACTGAAAATCTACTAATCCGAACATCTATTTTTCAGTTCCACCATAAATACATTGCAAGAGAAATCAAAGTATTGGGAAAGAGAAAGAAAAATATTATATCCCACGGGCTCAACTTCACTTGTCACCTAAAACAGTAAGTGCCTGTGATTACGTGGCACTCTTACACTTTGCAAGCATCTTACTATTTGTCAAAACCAAATACAGCCCTCATGCTCACTAATAAAATTTAATATGTGATTGTGGCAGGCAAGCACGTCAGTCTCAGAAATGCATTTTGAAAATAAAGTGAACAAGAATAAAAGCCTTTTATATTCTGTTCTACATTATGACATCTTCTCCTATATTAACTATACTTCATTCAAGGTTTCCAGATCCGCTCACAAAGCAAAAGAAAACCAATTTGTCACTTTTAGAGTAGATCAATAGAGGATGAAAAACCAAATCTAATCCCTAACACTCTGAAACAAGAACAGACATTGCTGGAGAAATTCAGCAGGTCTGGCAGCATCTGTGGAGAGAAAGCAAAAATAATGTTTCGAGTCCAGTGAACTAGTTCTGAAGAAAACTTTCTAACTTGACTCCTTTATTTTGATCCAGTTAATTATGTTTTAATTGAAATGTTATTGCCATATGCTAAAAAAAAAGGCAGAAATATTATATAAAAGCAACATGGTGGTAACAATATTAAAACAATAGAAAACACATTAATATCATGTAAAGATGTAACGCCATGGAATAAAAGGTATTGCAGGTTATTTTGACATGACTCTTCCTTAGTATCACAATTTTATAATTTAAAAACACAAATATATTCTGAGATTGCTTACTCTCCCAGTGATAACATAAGCCTGATCTGTCAGATTGACTACCCTCCACCACCTTCGATTTTTATTACTCCAACTAGACACATATTTCTTGGCATCGTCGAAGAGACCTTGAGAAGAAAAAAGAAAGTTATTGTAGCAGTTTGTCAAAATCCTGACAGCAAGCCTGAAAGGATTCTGCTACACTGCAAAAGGATCTGACAGCTCGAAAGAGGTGGAGAGAAAACGATGAACAAGAATCGAGGGTTATTGTCGAGTAGATTCTGAAGGCATCCAGAACATTGAAAAGAAAACACATTTAAAAGCTTCATTTAAAATGTAAAGGTTCCAGAATCATGTGTTTTTTATAATAACTATCAGTTCAGACTAAATTAAATACTTAACAAGGATGAGCTAATCAGAAATAGTGCAGTCGAATAGCAGTGCAATTATAATTTTTACTTGCAACAATACAATATGTTCTGTCACTGTCCAAACATTGTATCTTGCACTGAATTATATAGCACAGGAGGTCAGTCAATTGTCTCCAATATTTAGTTCTATTCAGTCCTATTTCTATTGCATGTTTTTCATATCCTTATTTTATTGTTTTCAAGCACTTATCCAGTGCCTTTCAAAAACTAATTTAGATTCTGCTTATGCCACTGTTTCTGGTCAGGCTTCAATATTATCACAAAACTTGGTTGAAAAAAATATCTAACACCTTCCTTGGGATTCTTGAAAATTTTTAATCAAATTACGTCTTTGTCTTCTCACCAAAGGTGAAAGCATTTGTTTTCCTATTTACTCATGACCCAGTTTTAAACTGGTTCATTCAGACCTCCTTTTCACTAGTTTATTTAAATCTCTTCTCACAGCATTAAAGGTTTCAAATAAATATTGAAAAGGAGACATGACAAATATGAAAGTAAAAATGTTGTAAAAGACATGATTTTAAGAGATAACAATGGAACTGGAAAAAGAGTTAAACCAGAAAAAAAGTACAGATAAAAAAATGGAATTAAAATTACTACAGTGTGGAAACCGGCCCTTCATCCAACAATACCACACCAACCTTCCAAAGAGCATCCCACCCAGATCCATTCCCCTACATATACCCCTGACCAAAGCACCTAAACCATACACCCTTGAACACTATGGGCAATTTAGCATAGCCAACCCACCTAACCTGGACATCTTTGGATTGTGGAAGGAAACCCACGCAGACACAGGGAACATGTGCAAACTCCACACAGACAGTCACCCAAGGCTGGACTCAAACCCGGATCCCTGGTGCTGTGACGCAGCAGTAATAAAATGGCAAATGGCAAACGGAGTCCAGAAAAATCATATCCCATGAAAAGGAAGTAAAATCCAGCCGGTACTGGCACACAATGGAAGAGTAAAGAGGCAAATCTAAAGGAAAGGACATAGACTAAATACGAGACATCAAAGGAGAGCAGGATAAATATCATTAGGGAAAAAACACAAAAGCAAAAAGCACCATAAACTAACTTCACAAGGAATATTACAATAAATAATAAAGACACACTATGGAAAGCCTCACAGCGCCAGACACCCGGGTTCAATTCCCGCCTCAGGCAACTGTCTGTGTGGAGTTTGCACATTCTCCACGTGTCTGCATGGGTTTCTTCCGGGTACTCCAGTTTCCTCCCACAGTCCCAAAAAATGTGTTAAATTGCCCGTAGTGTGAGGTGAAGGGGTTAATGTAGGGGAATGGGTCTGGGTGGGTTGCTCTTCAGAGAGTTGGTGTGGACTTGTTGGGCCGAAAAGCCTGTTTCCACACTGTGAGTAATCTAATCTAAAAAAAACAAAAGAAATGTCTGGACAGAGTAAGGGCCACAGAGGCATGCATAGACATTGTGTACAATCCAAGCTAATATGACAGTAAAATAGCACAAATATTAAATAATTACTTTGTCTCAGTATTTATCAGAGAGTTCAACTTGATAAGCATTACAGAAAAGGGCATCAGATCAGAATATAGTAGTGATTATTTGAGAAGAAAACTTCAGATATAATTGAGAAACTATTTAAACTTAGAGAGATTAAGACTGCTGGTCTGGATGGATTACAACCATTCTTTTTAAACAACGTTGTGAAAGAGATAGCACAGACATTATTAGATACATATAAATTCATTAGGAAAGTGAATAGTGCCAGAGGACTGGCAGATAGCTAATTTGAATCACATATCTGAAAAGCAAAATAGAACAAAACTGGGGAATTATAGATGAATTAGTTTAACATTGGTGATGGGAAGGATAATGGAATCCTTAATCAAGATGTGATGGAAAGATATCCAGAAACTGAAATTGTACTAAAGGGTGATCATAATATTTTCGAAAAGGGAAAGTGATGTTTGAACAGCCTATTGAATGCTTTAAAGAAACAACTAAAATGGAAAAGAAGGTAATATACTAAATACAAAAGGCTAGATTTTCTGATCCAGAGCCAGGGGTGGGGAGTGGTGTTAAGTGGGGAAGAGTGAACCAGCAGTGGGGAACGGAGGCTGAGGAAGGATGTGGGTCACAGGTACATTGTGCGTGTAATTGGCAAAATAATTTCCAACGTGGATGAGGTCAGACTTTTTGGTTAGGAGGTTAAGGAGACAACATACCTCTGGGAAAATAAGTGACTAAATGGAATAGAGACACAGGAGGGATTTGGGGATATAGGTATGCAGATCATAATAAATATTGATGCAGATTAATAAGGTAATAAAACACTGTGACTCATTTCTACAGGGATTGTATTGAAAAACAGAGAAATAATTGTTAAACCTATCCAAAACCTTGAACTATTCTGGTCAATAATTATAAGCAGGATTCCGGGGAACTGGAGATAATAACAATAAAAAAATGATAACATGCTTGTACTCCAGAATGAGACATACTCCTAAACAAGCTGGTCCAGTACAACTGCAACACTGGCATTTATTCTACAATGTGGAAAATGTCCCAGGTATGTCCTGCCTATAAATATAACTCAACCAATTACTGCCCATCGGTCTACTCTTCATCATCAGTAAAGCATCCTTGACAATGCTATTAAGAAACACTTGCAAAAGAAAAACCTGCTCACTGGCACTCAACTTGGGTTCAATCATGGATGTTTGGTTCTTGACTTCATTTCACCTTAGGCCCAAAAATGGATAAAAGAGTTGAACTCCAGAGATGAGGTGAAAGTGACAGCCCATGACATCAAGTCAGCAATGAAGGAACCGTTGAAAAGAACCCTGGAGACAGTGGAAATCAGGAGGAAAATCTTCTGCTGATTTTAGCCATATAGGAAGATGGCTATGGTTGTTTGAGGTCAATCATCTCAGCCACAAGACATCTCTGTATGAATTATGTCATATTCAAAACACATTTTATGGCCGCTATGTCCCAAAACCCTCTTTATGCAAGTGCATTAATTAGCCATTTCACATTACACAACCCCAAATCAAAAATAATCTGATTCGGTCCCTCACCACACCATGCAGGAAACTCATCTTTCACACACTCCAGCAATTCATCCTCCACAGCATTAGTACTTACTTGATTAACCCAACCTATATTCAAATTGAAGTTGCCCATAATTACCGCATTACTCATGCTACATGCATTTCTATTTTCAAACATTAATGTTACAGTTGGTGTTCTGTAAACATTTCCCACCAATATTTTCTTCCTCTTGCTACTTCGTAGCTCCACCCAAACTGTCCTCTTCTACACCTGATTCTTCACTCAAAGATCCTTTCTTATTAATATATTAAAGTTATCTCTTATTATGATTGGTATCTCACCTCCTTCTCCTTTTTGTCATTCCTCCTGAAGGAATATCCTTACATATTCAATTGCCAATTACAGTCACCCTTCATCACAATCTCTTTATAATGACAATTAAACATAATCATTTGCATTAATTTGTTAATTTAGTTCATCGACCTTTTTTGCAAATACTAGACACACTCAAATAGACTGCCTTTAATTCAAGCTTTTTAAACATTATTCTCCATTTTTGTTTTATTTTGTGCTTGCTATGCTTCATCTGTTTTTATTTTTGCTTTCTATTCACCTATGTTGCTTTGCTCCAATGTGCGCTCCCTCTTAGGTTTCCATCTCCGTGCCAATCTAGTTTAAACCCAACTCAACTGTAATAGCAAATCTTCTTGTGAAAATGATAGTCCTGCTCTTGCCAAGTTGCAAGCCATCCATCCTGTAAAGGACCCATCTGCACCAGAACTGGTTGCAAGGCCTCAGAATTCTGATGCCGTGTTTCACCTCCTACATCAGCTTTCCAACCACTTGCTCAATTGCTCATTGCTCCTGTTTCTCTGATCACTAGTATGAGAGGCTGAGAGTAATCCTGAAAATCTGGGATCCTGATTTTCAATCTCTTTCCTACTGCTTTCAGGACCTCAGCTCCCATAACTATCTCAGTCATTGGGAGTAACAGAGACTATGATCTCTGGATGTTCACCCTCCCCCAGAAGGATGTCTTACAGCCTCTCTGCGATATCTTTGAACTTGACAGGAGGAAGACAACAACATTCACTCCTGAAGACACATTTATGCCAACCTGTCCATTTCCCTTACTGAAGCAGCACTTGCAGGGCAAACCAAAACTAAAAATCAGCCATATAAGAAAATCACTGGTAAATTCAGGCAGACATCTTGCCATTATCTTCAAGTTCCTTGACAAACTCTGTTACCTCAACACCCACACTAATTCCTTCAGATGGGTAACTAGTTCAGCTTTGATCAAATAATTTACAACCTGGACATCCTATTCAACTGTGAGCAAAGTTTCAGATCCAGTGCTGTTTCCATTTGCAAACAGGTGCTGACGTCCTCATCTGGAATACTGCTAACTTTAGTCTCTTCACTGCTGAAGTCCTCGTACATACTTACATCACTTCAACTATTTCAGTACTCTACTCTCCTTCTTCACTCTCTATAAACATCAAACTGTCTAAAATTCTTGTATTTATCCTGCCCCATCCCTTGTTGTTTGTCCATCATCTATGCTTACCAATGTATTTACATTGGCTTCCTATTATCTAATGCCTTAAGTTTAAAAGTCTCATCTTTAAATCCCTTTCCAGTCACACCGTATCATATATTTGTGTTTCTATCGCCATACCATACATTTCTCACCTAAATAATCTATCCTTTTGTGTTTTCTCTCTTCTCTTCATTCCTGGATTGGAATGGGATCAATTGTCTGGGTCCTATTTTTGGAATTTCCTCGTTAAACATTTTAACCCCACACTTTGAAATCTATGACAAAGTGAACCAATGTAACCAAGTCCACACTCCAGTTTAAAGTCTGACTCCAGCAAGTTTCTTTGGAGCAGTACCATGATGCTGAGCTTCACAGTCCTGCAAAGAATCTATAATGATGCTCTATTAAATGGAAAAGAAAAGGGCTATTGAAATGTAACTAAAACAAAGTAATTTAATCTCTGTGGCCATCTTTGCTTTTCAGAAATAATAAGTTTAATATTTTCCAAAACTTGATTTGTGATTCCTTACAACATTTCTTCTTGTTTTTGCTTTTACTAGAATAATAATTAACACGGAAAAGATTTATCTTTATGGATTTGGATTCTGATTATGTTTTATGACCTTGTCAGGAAAAGCTGTTGAGTTCTTGCAAATTTGAATATGCTGCTTGTATTTAGAAAGACTTGATCTGCATATTGAAATACAACTTCAAACAGTCCCAAAGCAAATGCTAACGAAAAGAAAAATGGAATGCCTTAAAAAGCTAATTAAGATCATGATTAGAATTCCTTTTAAACATAGCGGTGATCATACATCATTACAATAGCTTGTTTATTATATAACAAAATACATCTGCTTCCTCTTTCTTAGGCAAACGCTCTGGGACCTTTTGATCTGTCTGGTAAAAACAATGACTGCAGATGCTGGAAACCAGATTCTGGATTAGTGGTGCTGGAAGAGCACAGCAGTTCAGGCAGCATCCAAGGAGCAGTGAAATCGACGTTTCGGGCAAAAGCCATTCATCAGGAA
>NC_057737.1:25917920-25969900 GCF_004010195.1 Chiloscyllium plagiosum | reverse complement strand
GAGGCATGAGCAGGGGTAGTGCTCCCCTCGGGGTTCTGGGGGGTGGGGATAGTGACAGTGGGGTGTGGGGGGGGGCGTGTCAGCAGAATGCAGGTGAGTGGCACTGGTGGGGGTGGAAGTGGTGGTGACAACGGCAGTAGGGGTGGCGGAAGTCACTGAGCATGTGTCATCAGCAATAATGTGAGGGGCGTGTGATGCATGAGGAATTGTGAGGGGTGGAAGTGGTTGTGGGAGTCGCCATGATGGGGGCGGAAGTGACATCATCAATCAGCGTGGGGGTGGCAGCTGCATCAGCCGCATGGCTAATGGCGGATCTATCTGTCTGTCTATTCTTCTCTGCAAACTCTCTGTCAAGACATGCTTAATTTTATGAACAGTATTTACAAATGTGCTGAGTAAATCCAACAAACTTCATAATCTTTTTTAAAATGAAGACAGCACTACAAAACTATACCATCAATATTGAGCTTTCAATTTTGATTTTCTGCATAAACATGCAAAAAGTCAATGCCACTATAAATTAGTTCATATATCATACTACTAACTGTATAAAAGTAAAAATTGGAGGGAAGTATAACTGAGAAACTAGTGGAGCCAATCTGCTTTGATTAACTACAAGACTGATACAAATCTGAGTTACCTACGTACAAAAACTCTTTTCTTCTGTAAGAGGTTTCAGAGACTTCAAGGATAACTAAGTGAACCAGCAGCCCACATTACATCTCTGTTGATTCTTATTTCCATTGACTTCAACAACATGAAAGCAAGGAAAAAGCTAGGGCCATTCTCAAACACCTCCCACATCATTTCATGGGCAGTGTTGCCAAAGCATTAATAACATGGTATGCATTCAGCTTTAGAACAACAAATAATTACAAAATGATTACTATTTTAAAAATAAGTCCTACACACGTCAGTCTGTATTTTGTTGAGCACACTTTTCTTGATGTACGAAGTGACTCCATCAAACGTCAAATTGCATAGACTATGTTATCAGTCATAAAAAGAAAAGGGTAACACATATATTGAGTGCACTTTAGTTCGATAAATATCAGGCCCAGGAAATGAGTCACTGCAATGTAAAGAACTTACAATCACAATTAATAATTATAAAATCTTCCAGACAAAAGAGCTGCAGAAGCTCATTGAAATTGGCTTTGTCATGAAGTACTTTTTGCAGAATTCAATTTTGTATGATATATAAAAGGAAATTCAATATTCAACAAATCATTGGTTTGTTAATTGCTATGATTTGCACAAAAGTATTCCGTTAGGGTTTGATTAAACTGCGATGGCAGAAACTGTAAGTAATGAAGTAAACAACTGTACAAATATTTAAAGGGTTCTAAATCAAGATTTTAATGAGAAAAGTGAAGTTAAGCTGGAAGAGAATGCTTGTAAACATGTATGATGGAAAGTAGCTCCAGAAAAAATTTAAGTGCTGTCATGGAATTATGACTTGCTGCATTTTTGACAGCTATAAGATATTTTACTTGACTTGTCAGAGGCACCAGCAAATGTCTTCTTTCGACTGCAATTCACAATGCCTTGTAAACTTCCTAAGAAAATGCTCCAATTGAGTGTATTGTGTATTTTAGTTGCAACAGCACCAAAATTCCAATACCTGCCCTAGTTAAGGAGCTAGGCATGATGTTGTCATCCTGTCCTGAATCTAAATTCGATCAACTGTGGCCCAAAATTTATTGTTCTAATATATGTCATCATAAAATAGGAGCCACTAAGAAAAGCTGATGATGGTATATATAAGATGAAGCACTGTGTTTTTTATTGTACAGTCATAAAAGGTAGTATGTTGATCTGAAACATAAAAGCAAGAAAAAGAAAATAGATCACAATTCTGCGCTTGCCTGTTCTCCTTCTCAATACAATTATGTCTGTTTTCTGCCCAAACTCCACTTCCCTGTTCACTCTTCATATCCCTTAATTGCTGGAGAAACCAAAGTTCTGCATATCTTACCCTTGAATAGATTTGATGATAAAACGTCCACTAACCTCTGAGGTAGAGGATTTCAAAGATTCACAACCCTATAAGAAATTACTCACATTAATCCTTCAATCATTGATTATTTACTTGAGACTATGCGCCCATCTTCTACTCTTCCCAACCAGGTAAAATTTCTTTGCATCTGCCTGTCGAGAACTGTCAGAATTTTAGATGTTTCAATGTGATTATTTCTCATTCTCCCAAACGTCAGAGAACACAGGTACAAGTTACGCAGCCATTCATTATAGGACAACACTCCAATCCCAGGAATCAATACAGTGCTGCCAAAATAAGTATATTCTTTTTTAGATTTGAAGACCAAAGCTGTGCACAGTCCTCCATGTGTGGCACCATCAAAACTCTGTATAACTGCAGCAGGGATTCGGTATTCCTGTAGTCTAGCCTCCTTTGTAGTTAAGCCCAACATGCCGTTTGCCTTTCTAATTGTTTACTGTGCCGACATGTTAACTTCATTTCCTTCAATGACTCAGTCTTCAATATCAAGTTTCAATATTTGAATATTTTCTACATTTTAAACAAAATCTGTTTTTTTTTGTTGTTCCTAGCAAAGTTAATAACCTCACATTTCCTGCCCTATATTCTTTCTGTCTGAAAGAGTGATAGAAGCAGATTCAATGCTAAATTTCCCAAAGTAAGAATGTTTAAATCAGTGAGCAAAATAACAAAGTAGGCTCCCTGTGTGCTGGACTTCTTTTACTTCCATCAAATGATATTTTAAATGTTATTTGGATTCCAGATTAAGTTAATTTTCCATTATGTCAGAGGTGGAGAGATGTTCATCAAATTTCCATCACTGCCCCAAAGGCAACATGACAATAGGATGAATGATTACTAATTACCACACTGGAGGATTTGATTATTTGTTTGATTTTTTTTTAGATTGGATTAGATTAGACTCCCAATAGAGTGGAAACATGCCATTTGGCCCAACAAGTCCACACCGACCCTTCGAAGAGTAACCCACCCGGACCCATTTCCCTCTGACTAATGCACCTAACACTATGGGCAGTTTAGCATGGCCAATTCACCTCACCTGCATAACTTTGGATTGTGGGAGGAAACCGGAGCACCCGGAGGAAACCCATGTAGACACGAGGAGAAGGTGCAAACTCACACAGTCACCTGAAGCTGGAATCGAACCGGGATCCCTGGCACTGTGTGGCTGCCATGCGAAACACTGAGCCAGTGTGCTGCCCTTTTTTACCAGTTCACCCTGTCTTTCAAACAATTAGGCAGATTAATACTTTTAAGAGAACTGCTGACCATAGCAAGTAGGTTTCAAATCAATCTCTTTCAAAGGAATTTGCTTTTGCTTAAATCACTGACTATTTTAGGAAATCTATTAAATTGTAAAATTTACTGTTGGTAAACAGCAGAATAAGATGGGTCGAGGTCAGTACCGAACACATGGGTGAATCCAAACATTAACAGAAATCCCCTAACGTTGAAAGGTTTTTGATTGATGTTGATGATAATCATTCCTGGAAGTGTATAGATTAGCAACCTGTGTTCTTTAATGTCTTATAAATTCATTAGCAAGACTATCATTGCTACCAATCCCTTGAAACTAATCTCAGGTACAAAACTTCAATTTCCTTGAAAATTGATGTAAGAACTATGCTTACGGATTTGATTTGTTTCAGCTCCCGTTACAACAAAAAAACTAAGGTACAATTATAAAATATCTTATCGTTATATCTTTTAGCTTAATGCAGCAAAGTTTTTAGTATAAAATCTTTAAAAACCAAGCCATCTGAAAGTCCACTAAGATTATTTTAAAGTAATAAAATTATAATGTAATGCCATTCACTGAAGAGGAAGAGATAGGTTTTTAACTTTAAAGCCAAGACTAAACTTGATATTCACAAACCTGAAAACAGACTTGCTGTAAACTGACAACCCTTCATTTTATTCACCAGTAATTAGACCAAAACATCCTTAGCTCTTGACACTATTATCTAAATGCCCTTATACAAATGAATGAATTTTCCTTTTAAATTTCTCCATGAATTATATCACAGTTTCAACCATCAACTCAAAAGTCAATTTACAATGAGATTTTTCCCATGAAATTGGAAGCTCAATCGTAAAAGATAATTACTGAACAATTCCAACCTATTTTCATTTACTCCCAATTATTTAATTAAGTTCACTTGGATTATCAAGACATAAATGGTTGCTTATGGTTGGTTCACTTTTAAAAGACAAATAAATTTTGAACATCTTATTTTACACTTACAGGTCTCTTACAATTTTCTTTTTAACTGCTCCAGTAAAAGGGCAGCTCCTAATACAGCAAATAAATTGAGATCCCAGACAATTAACATCATCTATTTGTATCTCACTGTCAAAGCCACTGGTGTCAAGAATCACATGTAGTATAATTGTGTTACATTTGCTTCTTCCCCAGTATTTCAGTAGAATGTTTGACCAGTTATGAACAGCAATCTTTGCTATTTTATCACTTCCCTCCTTCAGTTTTCTGGAATAGATTTGATCCAAGTCTGGGATTTAATTTTGATTGACCCATTAACACCATTTCCTCTTAACAAAAAAAGGGTGAATTTTCATTTTTACTGTCAGGCAGAAAACAAGTGATTGGGGTTCAGTTTTGAATTTCACACCTTCCAGGCTTTTCTAACAATCAGCGGCAATGTGTAAAATGGGAGAATTGATTAACAGTTGCCCATATTTCACTTGGCAGTAAAGGTCAAATCTTAGCTCTATATGTGCTTGTTTCTCTCCCAACTCCTCCTCACAGTGCTCCCACTGTTTCTCTTCATCAGTTTTGTTAATAAAAAGGAAAGACATTTGTGAGGCAACTGCTACTTTAATGCTGTAAAACAAAGAACTGGAGATGCTGAAGGTCCAAAACAAAACCTGAAATTGCTGAAGAAACTTGGCAGCATCTGTGGAGAGAAAGCAGACTTTGTGTTTTGCTAACCTGTTAAAGAGCTAACTAGTTCTGAAGAAGGGTCACTGGACTCGAAACGTTTACTCTACCTTCTCTCAACTGATGCTGCCAGACCTACTAAGTTTCTTCAGCACTTTCTGTTTTTGTTGGCATTTTAATGTTTACTTTCAAGCTGCATTCATCTGAGTGGCCTCATCACGTCTCTCTCTCTCTCTCTGCTGCGGCTTTTTTTTGTGTTTATAAAAGCCTTTGCTATCTCCCTTTATTCCTGTCATCTGCCCTCTGCCAGCCCACCTACCATCTTTTTGTTCCTGTTCCAGCATTTTACCATGATTTCATTGGACATTTCATCCTTCAGTTTTGATTTAATCTCATTCAGCTACACCACTGCAGCCTCTCATGACATCCTTTTGCTCTTGGGGTGCAAAATAAAAATGTTCAAGCCATCATCATTAAAGTATTTTCCACTGCTCGCTTGTTCTAGGAGCTGAATTTATATGCTGCCTCCCGCAAAGTCATATTATGGTGGGGGAGTGAGTAACAGAGGTTAGGAGGTTCCAGCTCACCACTTTTGCATCCATTCCAAACCTCACCCTCACAACATGCTAGGTGGGCAGGTGACCACATTAACTATCTACATCTGCAGACAGATAGCCAAAGGTCAATTGTTAATAAGCCCATTGACCTGAATAATCCACTAACATGCCAAAATGCAGGTGACATGAGTCATTGAGTGGGACTGGCAGGACGTATTTTAAAGGCCGACATACATAAAGGTGGGAAGACGAGAGACTCCTCATTGAGTGGGCACCCTAGCTGCATGTATCAGGGCCATCCCTCAGAATATGCCATCCCCTCAGGATTTCCGTACACGCCTTCTGTTGTTTGCACCTGACTGCCACGTGGGCCTATCGGAGATGCTTGAAACGGAAGGCACCTTTTGGAGATGCTGCTATTGGAGTTTCAACAGTTTTAGAGAAGAGATTCCCGTGGGTCAGTGCAATCTTCCAAGGAGGCTTTAAGGATGTCCTTGAAGCATTTCCTCTGCTTAGTAACCAAGTGCGCGAGAAAGACGAGAGAAGAGAGCTTGCTTTGGGAGTCTTGAGTCAAACATGTGGATGATGTGGCCCACCCAGCACAGTTGATTGAATGCAACTTGTGTCAAGATATTGGGGTTTTGGCTTGAGAGAGGACACTGATATGGGAGCATCTATCCCACCATGAGATCTGCAGGATTGTATGGAGGCATTGCTGATGGCATTCCCCAAAAGCTTGGAGGTGTCTGCTATAGATTGTTCACCTCTCCAATGTGGCCAAGCACCTGCTCCCAGCAGATGAAGAGCTCCTCTAGAGTCAAACAAGAGATACAGTGGGCATGATCCTCACAGCAAGACAAGTCAAAAAAAGAATGCAGTGGGCAAAAACAACCTCCTTATATGGCTTCTTTGACCTCACAAGGGCCTTCGATTCTGTGAACTGGGTTAGATTATGGAGCAAAAGAAAACCCAAAGAATTGCAGATGTTGGAAGTCAGAAACAAAAACAGAAGTTGCTGGAGAAAGTCAGCAGGTCTGGCATCATCAGTGGACAGAAAGCAAAATGATGTTTCAGTTCCAGTGACCCTTCCTCAGAACTGACTGTAGCTAGGAAACAGCTGATATATATCATTTACACCTCCCCTTCAGCAAATACACCAAACTTTTTCCCAGCTACAACCAATTCTGAAGAAGGATGTGTATCTGAAATATCTGCGTTCTCTCCATTGATTCTACCAGAGCTGTTGAGATTTTCCAGCAATTTCTGTTTTTGGATTATGGAGCATTCTCAACAAATTTAGTTGCCAAATCTATCACCATCCTCCACTTCCTGAGCAACAATATGCAGGTCTCGGTCCTCACCAACAGGCTCCAGACTGGCCCAATACTGGTGCACGCTGACGTCAAATAGGGTTTTTGTTTCTTCTTCTTCTTCTTATCCTTCTCCTTCTTCTCTTCAATAATCCACCGGATATCCAAGAAGCATTCCTGTGGAGGGGAACTTTCCTGCAGGATGAGTGGGAAACTATTTAACGAATGTAGAACAAAGACCACCTTAATATCTGCCCTTAAGCTGTGGTATGTAGATGATACTTACCTGTGCACACTCTCAGTGGCTAAGCTGCTAAAGATTGTCGATGCAATCACAGCAGGATACAAGAGAATGGGATTTAGGCCAAATATATGGAAAACAAAAGTCCTCTGCTAGTTTGCTCCCAGCACACAATTTTTCTCCTGACTATCAAGATTTGACGGTGAGCCCTGAGAAAATGTGGCTTCACTTTCATACCTTGAAAATCTTTCAGTGAGGACCCAGTCTTTGGCCATTTGAGGAACAGACCATTGGATGACAATAACCTCAAACCCAGCAAGTCAACAGAACAAAAGTGTTACCTTACTATTTACAGCTACATTGGCAATCATCTTATTTGGTGAACACTGATGCAAGGTAGGCATTTACTACTAGAGAACATGCATCCATCTCAAGAAGATCCTGTTTTAGTCTCTGATTGATCATACCTTTTTTTTTTACACTTTTGCTACTTCTACTTAGCTCTGAGTTAGATATTTGCATGGCTTTGACAAGGAGCACTTGATCATCAAATTCCATATGAAATCCTTAAGCCTCAACTACAAGCCTGACCAGTCAATGAATTAGGATTTATTAGGTAATTAATTCAGTCTGACATACTTTGCATTGGAATCATTCCACCTATCAACAACTTTGGGTGAGGTTTGTAAAGTATTTTGATCTTTGCCCTTATTTGAAACAGTATGATTTTGAGACTATGGCCTTCAGTACTGAAATTAGACCCCAAATTAAATTGTGCATACATTTACATCAATGCATTCTAGAATTAAATCGTATTCTCAAAACTTTCTTTTCTCAAGATTCAGTTCAAACAGTGTCTTCTCATAGGTAGGAACCCAATGATCTATGATATTTTCTTTTCTGACCACTGCAAGTATATCAATATACTATTGAATATGGCTCATTGTTCAAAATGTCATTTCACCAATGATCTATAAAATCAGAACCAATTTCAAAACAGTCCAATGCTTGAAATGAGTTCAAACATTTGATTAATTTGTTGATTGCAGCTTTAAAACATTGGATAGCTCTTGAGTGATCAATAAATGCATTAAAATCCATTTACTTCTTTACATTGCAACCTTTCATCTTTCACTTGGTTGCTATTTACAATTCCAACTTGATTAGAGCCTTTCATTGGCTCAAGGTTGGTTTAAACTAAGAATGTGGATGTTTGAAGACAATTCCAGTGAACATACAGCTGAGACACATCCCATTTGGGCTAATCAATGAATAGATCATTAATGCTGTCGCTTGCTTTATGGGTATAAACCTCTATTCCTTCCTCATATTTATCAAGCCTCCTGTTAAATAGATCTGAACTATTCACTTCAATTACTCTCTCTAATAGTGAGTTACATATTTTCTATACCTTCTGGGTAAAGAAATATCTTCTGAATTTCTTACTGAATTTCATGGTGACTATCTTGCATTGATGACTTCTGGTTTTGCTCTTCCCCAAAAGTGCATTCGGATCTGTTAAGATTTTGTACTGGAAGTTCTTATTATACTAAATAGACAGTCTTAAATAGGTGGTTATTTAAGAATTTTGTCAGGGAATTTGGTTACAGAAAAGTCTAAGGGTAGAATTTTCCACTCCCTCAGCATGTACTGGAAGTTCTTATTATACTAAATAGACAGTCTTAAAATAGGTGGTTATTTAAGAATTTTGTCAGGGAATTTGGTTACAGAAAAGTCTAAGGGTAGAATTTTCCACTCCCTCAGCATTGTGGGCAACAGTGAGAAGGTTGGGAATATTCAATAAAAATGTAAAACTTGGATTCTTAATGTTGAGTAAAAGAAATTTCGATTTTCCCCTTAAGGTTTAGACTCTGAACTCACCAATAAGCAGCAGCTACCTTATTTCCATGCACTTGCATCGCATTATTACCTGAACTCACCTCAATTCTCCTCTACTTCAGCTCTGATGAAGAGTCATCTAGACTCAAAATGTTAGCTTGCTCTTTCTCCGTGGATGCTATCTGACCCGCTGTGATCTCAACATTTGTTTTCAGCACAGATTTCAGCATCTGCAGTAATTTGCTTCTCTCACCTCATTTCTCTGCTGTTTCCAATTCTCCTTTCCTTCCCCAAGAAACAAGATGGCCCTCATTCCTGACAAAGAAATCTGAGTTGTTACCTAACACCAGCAGTAATGAACGCTTCTCAGGAACTTTAGACAACTTTGTCTTCACGACAATGTCCCACATGCTCCATGGACACCTCACTGATGCAAATGGCAATGTCAAACCACCAGCCTCACCATATCATTCAGACACATTACTTTCGACCTTCAAGACTTCACTGAGGAGTTCAAGAAGCCTTACAACTTCTATGCTTGTGCCAGGTCACTTTGCAACCTGAGCCTGCATCTATCTGGTGTATTACAGAGGATGTATCTCAATTCTAAGGTTACTTTCTTAGCACATTCACATTGAACATGAAGGTTTCCACTCTCTCCTATTTGCATTGCTTTTCAATGTATTGACGCTTCAGTCCTAATGTACAAAGTGCCAGCCTCTGGGGCTTACATTGCTTTTCAGTGAAGAGGGAGAAGCAGGCAGCTCAACGGGAGAAGCACGCAGCATATCATGGTTCAGAGTACTGAACAGTCAAGAGGGTAAACATGTCACTGTATAACACTGGACTACATCAATACCACACTTGCACCATGTTCCTTACACAGCAAACACACTGCATGTGTTTCCATCAAATAACTATATCTAAAGGTCCAAGGGGACTGGGTGGGGCTAAGTCACTGTCAAGCAACAGGGAGGATGGGAGCTTTGTGAACCAGGTGGTCCAGGAGGTGGTCACCCTGTAAAAGGTGAGAGTTCAGAATAGTAGATGGATAGCAATCTGGAAAGGTAGGAAGAGGCAGGAGGCACAGAATCCTCAGGGTGGTGCCATTTTCAAATCAATTTGAAAACTGCAAGCAGCTGCGATGATCTCAGTCAAGACAAAACCATTTTTATTGACTTTGAAATCTTGTATCTAGAATGTTCTTTCTTTTCAGTTTGGCTATCCTAGACATTTAACTCAATGTGAGAAGACTTCGTCAGTTATTAAGGTTTTAACATTCTTTCAGCCAATTCACAGAATTTCCATTGAATCTTGCTGGAAACAAGTTTGCTGACTTGTTCTGAACAGTGCTCAAACTGCTTGGTCAGGAAGTCATGCCCAGGAGCCTCCATCGCCCTATGATTAGCTTCAGGTCAAACTTTGCTTCTGCTGTTCCTCTCCAAGGCAGCCTGATCACATGATCAGTTACTGAAACAAGCTGGTTTTGTTTTATAAGAAATCTTCTTTCAGAAAAATCTAAAAGGATCCATCGTTCCTAATGTAAAATATAGTTTATTTACAAAAATCACATGGGCCTCATAGGGTGATGACTACCTGAAGCAGCATAGTCCAGATTGTGGTACTAATGAGCATAGGACTTCATAGTAAAGAAAAGCAAACAGAAGAGATAAAGTTATTAAAGGACAGTTTCATAGTGGGACAGTCCACCATCCTCTAACCATTATTAAGATTGCATGGTGCATTGCCTCCTTAGTACCATGATGTCATGCAGAATGTTCTTCAGGTGAAAGAGAATGAGCCAGCAGTTATGATAGACACTAGAGTGGATGATATTGAGACAGCAGATACAAAGGTTAGATTTTCAGGAGCTATTTTCAGGACAAAGTCATTTCTAGCCTATTTTCAATGTGACAAGCTGGTAAAAGTAAGTGCAGTATGTGACATGCTGGAGGGAAAGCCTCTAATTCTTGGCACATTGTACCAGTTCTGGTACAGGAGTCATCAATTCAAAAAGGACAGTTGCACCTCAACAAGACTGACAAAAATGTACTCATGGAAAGGTTTGTGGATGGGAAGGAGAATTTGTGCCAGCATATAGAAGTAGCAAAGAGAAATCAAATGTATCAAAGGTTTTGTGAGAGCTTGTGAGAAGTGTTTGAGAATACTATAGAAATAAATAGTTTCAGAGAAGGAAAAATCATGTATTAGATGGGCGCAGACAAAAAAGGATTGCAAGGAATACAACAATAGATTTATAGTGAATGTATGCAAATGCACAAAATGTGGTGAATAAAGTGGGTAAGCCATGGACATTAAAAGGCAGGAGGGAATATGATGTAGTGACAAGAATGAAATATAAATCAAAAAAGGTGAGGACTGCGTGCATAATATTCAAGGATACAGTATGTTCAAAAAAGATAGGATACAAAAATAGGAGGTAAGGTTGCACTACTGACCAAGGAAGACATGATAGTGGTGAAAACATAGAATGCTCTTTCGGGGCAACAAAGACAGAATGGAGTTGAGCAGCAAAAAATATATGATCAAGCTACTGGGAATAATCTGGAGGCCTGCAAATTGTGAAAAAGAAATAAAGGAGCAAATCTGTTTGATTAAAGAGCAACAAAGGGAAAGAAGTTCTACAAAGTATTCAGAAGAATTTCCTTAATCTGTTTTCCATCTAATCAGAAAGGACCTAATGCTTGGCCTTCATAAATAGAGATAAAAACAGGAAGTCATGTAGAATCTTTATGTTAAGGCCACAACAAGAGGACTGCAACTGGTCACCATACCGTAGGAAAGATGTGACTGTCCTTGAGAGACTGCATCCTGAATAGGTGTAGGGATGAGAGATTTTAGCTACAAGATTAGGTTGGAGAAAGTGGAATGGCTCAGCAAAGATTTCATAGAAGTATTCAAGATTATGACAGGTTTAGATAAGGCAGGCAAAGTAAAATTCTTCCCATTGGCCGATAGCACAATACTGGGGACACAGAATTGATGATTTGAGCATGAGACACCAGGAAGATAAGAAGAAGAACCTTCTGTGAATGAATGGATAGGATAAATATTCAAGGTTTTTTTTCCCTGGGATGGAGCATCCAGAACTAGAGGGCATAGGTTTAGGGTGAGAGGGCAGAGATATAAAAGGGACCTAAGCAACAACGTTTTCACACAGAGGGTGGTGTCTGTATGGAATGAGCTACCAGAGGAAGTGGTGGTACAATTGCAGCATTTAAAAGGCATTTGGATGGGAATATGAATAGGAAGGGCTTAGAGGGATATGGGCCAAGTGCTGGCAAATGGGACTAGATTAGATTGGGATATCTGGTCGCCATGGACGAGTTGGACGATAGGGTCTTTTTCCATGCTGTACATCTCTGACTCTATGACTCTAAGTGGTACTGACCTCAAGCTTGTGGTCTGTGAAAGCGTCCGCAAGTAAGAATAATGAATAATTTTGAAAGGAAATTCCATGAATACTTGAGGAAAATAAACGTGCAGGGTTATGGGAAAGAGCAAATGATTGTGACTGATCAATTTGTCAGACACAGAGCCAGTATGGATTCGATAAACTGAATAGTCTGTCTGTACCATAATAACTCAATGGCCTTAAACGGATAATTTGAGGAAAACTAGATTGAACAAGGTCTGCCACATCTATCACTGCTGAATTACCTCAAATAAATCATACAATAGAATGGCTGCATGCCAGGGTACACTGTCAATCTGCTTAGGCATTTAAGAAGAGGATTTTGTTTAATAACTTTTTCTGAAAACTCAACATTTTAGAAATCATTGAACAGTCAGAGCACTTGATCCAAAATTGCTTGGACCTGGAAATATATCTAACTCATTTCCTGCAGGTATCTATACAACAGGTTTCCACTCACAAACCTTACTGTGGACTTCTGTACTGGAAGATATGTGTTAAAGACAAAAAGAGCACAGCCCAACATTCATTAGAGTTACAAAGGAAAGATGCTTAAGTCAAAAATACACCACATCATCCTGTCCAGGTGTGCTGCCCACTATATCAATGTGTAGAAACTGAAATGTATTCAGTTGCTGTACAAATAAGGAAATGTTGCCAGTAATGCCATGTTGGGCACAATACCCTAGGGCCAATTGGAAGTGAATCCTGAAGTACTTCTACAAAGGCTAAATGAATCCTGGAATTCTCACCCCAAAAGACTGCAATGTTGAGCAGGAACAATCTTCAAGAGTGAGATTGACAGTTTCTTTTACGGTAAAGGTATCAAGAAATTAGAAGCAAAGGCAGGTTAATGGAACCGAAGTACAGATCAATCATGGTCAAACTCAGAGGGAGAAAAAGCTTTAAAAAAGCAGTACTTGGAAATTAATATACTGAACCTCCATTTTGAAATATATAAGTTGGACTAGTATGCATAATTTGCAAATTTTGCTTATTTTTTTCCTTCTGGAAATAAATTGGCAGACCAAAATAAAGGGAATGAATCACCAATTCATTCTAATGTTCCTATACAACTAAAGACCATATTAGGATGCAAATGGCATATTTTTATGTTGATCATTTTCAATATTTTAAGTGAAAACAGCAGATTTTACTGTGAATGTTTATTACTCAGTTACAAGAATGTGAAACTGCACTTTTCACTTGTTGTCATAGTTATTAGTAAAATCCAGACAAAGATCCAGATGGTTGGGATGGCATACATTTCTCCAATTTGAATTTTATGACTGCACACGTGGATGTCCAGATGGAGAGAATGTTTCAAATCAGCCTTACTGTTATCTCTGATTTGGAGGGAACAGATGAGACTTGTTTTGAGCACTATGTTGATGCATATTTCAAATGAGGTATTTGCAATTTATTTGAGCTTAGGGTGCTTGATCAGGTCTGCTGCCCTGGCAAGAGGCAAAAATCAGAGCAAAGCAATTGAGCAGAGCTAGATTGCTGTAAAAATAACACAATCACATATCCAACAAAATTTTACTAGCAAAACTCCTATAATTTAGCATCAAGACTATTGGCCTAGAAAAGAGTACAAGTTATATATTTATATTCCTGTCCAATCTGTCAAACTTTCATCAATTGGCAGACATTTTGAGCTGATTTGTTGGAGGCCAAAACCTTGTTAATTGATGAAGATGAATGGTTGCTACCTTCGAGACACAGATCACCAGTGGCTGCCAAACGTACTGCTGTTCATTCGCACCAAAATTCTAGCAATACCTTCTCAGTGTTCATTAATTCAACTTCTGGTGTTCAACCACAAAACAAGTAAAAATAGCAGTAAAGAGCTGGAATAATTTTAAATGTGTAATTTATATAACTGTAGTGCAAACTTTTAGCATGTAAAATCCAGGATAATTTCATGACGTTTCCATGAGAATTTTGAAATTCAGGAGCAGGATAAATTGCCACAGGAAAACAATGTCAGATTCAAGACATGGCTCCTTTTTTATAGTTTTGTTCATGGCGCTTTTTTTTCACAAGGTGATTATTTAGTCAAAACCCTTGGCAAATCTTGACAAAAAAAAAACAATGAAATGACTCATACCTTTTTAAAGCACTGCTTTGTATAGATATTGAAGGGTGTGAGCAGTTGACCTAAAGTAAGCAATTTAAAGATCAGTTTTGCAAGGCAGCGAAGCTGGGTTTATGGGAATGAGGTCCACAGCACTGTTTAATGACTTCAAAGTAGGTGCACCGAACACAGACTAACACTGTTGCATAAAATCTGATATGAAAACCCAATACTGGACAAGATCTTATAGCTCTAGGATTCCTGATCTGGAAATCTTACCCCTCCCCATTTCCAACACGGTTCATTTTTACCAGTCAGATAGGGCCTCACTTGCAAAGGAAGAGTGCTCAAACCCAGCATGACCAGTCAAATTTAATGTTGAATTCAAACAAGCTTCATTTCTGCTGCAAAGTCCTTATCCCACAATGTGTGACTTATACATTTTTTTGTAGAGTAGATGTAAGGGCTCAGAAAAGGCTGGTAAGATCAGTGGAACTGCCAAGATGCAAAGTCATTGAATACCCTTCCCTTTAGATTTTGACCAAAAAAAGCCGGCCTGTGTCTCTGTATTAACAGAAATTGGTCCTTTCAGTTTCAATAGTTGTTTGTTGAAAGAATCTAAGGGCATTATTGCTGCTTGACTACTTCCACAACCCACCATTTTATTTTCCATCAGTGTGGACTGTGGTTGGCTATCAGCTTATAGTTTGATTTAAAGAGCCAAGTGATCATTAAGGGCTTAGCTGCCTTTGATCTGAGGTCACCAATACAAATGTTTGCTCTTATAATGGATTAAGTAGGTGTTAATATTCAAATATTATTGTATTGGAGTTTATCAATGATTTATTTTAATGTAGTGAGTTCCGTAATACATGTATAGGGCTGAACCTAACTTTTGTAGCTAAATGCAAGATGAGGTTTTTGGGGGGGATTCCCACTTTGAGGTCTTATGGCATTTTGTGCTGTTTCTTCTCAAATTTGCCTCATTAATGACTTATCCTGCTGCTATGGCACTCCTCACTTCTGATTTCAGCCCCATCTCAGATGGGCTGTTCCCAAAACACCTTGTCACTCAGTGGAGTTGACCTTGGAATTGCACCATCATTAAAAGGTTGATGTGTACATGGACGAGCTCTGGTATTCTGAAGCTGCCCTGCTCAGTCAAGGAGGTTTTTAGAAGACATCTCAGAAGGAGATGATGACACCATGATTCTCCAATAGGGACTTGGAGGCCCTAGTCAAGGTAGTAGTGCCAAGGAGTGAAGGGCCTCACTGGAGGACCAGCAAAGGAGACCACTCCACAAAACCCTGACAGCCTAATCCAAGGTCCCACCCGGGTCAGTACCAACTCCACAGTCCATAGCAATGGCCAACAGTGCTTTAACAAGGTCAATTACCTTCTCCTTTGCTTCAGTATAAGCATTACTCTTTTCACTCTCACATTAACTCCATTTCTGCTTCTGCACCCATCTCCTACCATGAGTGATACTCTACCATCCTCACAGCTGTCTGCAAATTCTTCCCTCACTTATTACCATCTGTCGCACCCTCTGACACCACTAACCCTGCATTGCCCTCTGTGCTGACTACTCATCCGCTTCAGACACCCTGCCACCTGCACCAACACTAACAGCCATGCCACTCACTTCCAACTCTCTCGATCTTTTCCTTTCTCACACTACAAAAGAAAACAGCCCACAATTGAGGAGACAAAGCCTGAATAGGTGGAGTGGTGCACACCATCAGGTTCCTTGCCTCTGACAGTGAGAGAATCCTGACCCATGGAGGAGATGACCAGCACTACTGCTGTAGGGATGTGAAAACATCCATGATCCACCAACCAAGTAAGTTCCACTTTACATTCCACTGATCACAGTAAACCCACTGTCAGTCTCATTCATTGCACACCATGTCTAACCATTGGTCACGACTACCTTCTCCTGCATTTATTGTACACATACTGCCTCCAACCTCAGCACCATCATCATGAAATACAGGAAGGATGTTATTAAACTGGAAAGGGTGCAAAAAAGATTTTCAAGGATATTACCATGACTGGAAGGTTTTAGTTATAAGGAGAGGCTGGAAAAGTCTGCAACTTTATTCCGTGGACCATAGGAGGCTGAGGGGTGACCTTATAGAGGTTTCGGCATGGAGTTTGGCAAAAGGGTCTATTTCCATGCTGTACGGCTCTAAGATTCTATTCTATGGAATGGACAGCTTCCCAGCAACCACCTCAGAGGAAGCATTGGCAAATAGAAGCATAAGCATTTCAGACTTTTTCCATACATCAATCCTGCCATCCCGTCACTGAGCTGGGAGCCAGTCCCTGCACACAAAGTACCCTTGCCACAGTCTTTTACCGCTAGTAGCCGGTGTGCCGTACAATGCAGCTCTGTGCATCCAGAGGGTCTGGCAGCTGGATCGGAAAGGTGCTATGATGGTTATGAGGTATTGCCAAATGCCAGGTGCCAATGTCCATGGATAGGTGTGTGTGGCAGCTGGATTGTGCTCAGGGATGTTCTTTGGTCTTAAGTAACACAGAGATCCTTTGCAGCTGGTGGCGAGCTTAAACTGCCTGGTACCTGCTCAGAAATCCATGTAAAGGTTTCACAACATCTGGTTTGTTCAGCACGTTTTAGATTAGATTAGATTCCCTACAATATGGAAACAGGCCCTTCGGCCCAGCAAGTCCACACTGACCCTCTGAAGAGTAACCCTCCCCTACCCTATTATGCTATATTTAACCCTGACTAATGCACCCAACACTACGGGCAATTTAGCATGGCCAATTCACCTGACCTGCACATCTTTGGATTGTGGGAGGAAACCAGAGCACCTGGAGGAAACCCATGCTGTGCAGTGTCCGCATGCTGTGCAGTGACACGGGGAGAATGTGCAAACTCCACACAGCCAGTCACCCGAGGTGGGACTTGAACGCGCGTCCCTGGCGCCGTGAGGCAGCAGGCTAACCACTGTGCCACTGTGCTGTTTTGTGGGATAGAAATCTGAATATGAATGAGGCAAATTAATATATTGTTCAACAAGTAATAATCCCCTATAATTGGCCACTGCTGTCTAAAATCTTGTCTCACTACTTGTCAACAGCATAAAACATGGAGCAAAATGCTGATGTCATCGAAATAGGTTTTACCGTAGTAATCATCTGATTCTGTCACAAAACCACATCTTGACCCACGGTGTTCAGGATCCCTATAAGAGTCCATCTTTAGAAAATAATTTTATTTAATTGTGGCATCTTGAGGTTTGCCTGTAGTGGGTACTGAGTGAATTAACAGAGTGACGTAGGGATACAGGTTGCTGGAATAGGAATGTGGACTGGCATGTTTTGCACTATTTTGGTATGGGAACTATATGGGGCCAGGAGATGAGAGGAGGGACATGTGTTGGCATGGAGGGTAAAAGGGGCCATGGGGAAGGGTGGAGTCACGGTATGATCTAGGTATGAATGGAGAGTGGGTGGGGTGAAGCCTAACATTTTGATGAAGCTCCAGGACAGGCCTTTTCTCAGGCCACTTCAGCACTCCATCGCCTTAGTGTTCAGCTCTAAACTATTTCTGGGTGCAGTGTGACCTGGCCCCAGTAATTGAAATATAGACTTTGTAATTCAGGGCACTTTCTCCCAAGTGGTTGGCATACCAACAATCATGCGGACACTGCACAGCCACCTCAGAAGCAAATGTCTGGTCCATCATCTCAGAGTTCACATTTTTTCCTCTTAACAAATTTCCCTCTTAATGCTAATGGCAATTTCAATACGAAACACAAAGTTCAGATTCAATGAAGAACCAAAACACAAGATGATGCTTTCACATCTATATTAAAGTAAAGTTTCCAAGATCTGGACTATGCACCTTTTCATTAGGTAAAAATAAATATTTGATTAAGCAGAAATCAACTATGCTACTAACTAAATAATCATCAGTTCTGAATTGGCTGTGATAATCAATGATTAAATCCACATTTTCTAAATGTTATACGATACTAGTTGCAAATGGTGAATTAATACTCAGTTACATACATTGCCTCAGCAACAAAAATAAAATCCAAATCACCATTACTTTCAGAGAATGAACCATTTCTTGCACATGAGGCTCCTCGGACACATCCATACAACACAACATAATCATTACCAGCCATCCTTAATAGAAATTTAAACACATCAGAATATTTTTTTGATCGTGATGATTTCTGACTTCAAGTATTGTACTTAGATATGCTTCGGTCTAATTTACCACTGAATCTCTTATGGCATTTAACAGGAATTTCACACATTGGGCCAACTGAAAAATGAGTTCAACTTGATTTGTTCCAATGAGTTTTAGATTGATATTGCCATTGCACACAAGAGAACAAGCCAGTAATGATTTGACCTCACACTTGTCTGAAACAAACAATTTAGCACAAGCAACAATTGATATATCCATAAAGGAAATTTTTCACCAAGATTTTAAACAAATGCTTTATTTCAAAAAGGAAATATACAGGTTACTTGCGCTGAATTTTAATTTTCAGTTAGATTCTAACACAATGCTAAATGTGAGATAAAAGAAGCAGCTTTGACGTGACTGAAGTGGTTTATTTGTCCCCAAGGGCTCTGATCTTCTAAACTCTATTCCAAAAGATACATCTTGCAAAAATAAGCTTGCTGGCAGAGGATTTCAGTTAAGATATAGAAGCTAAAGTGCTCAGTCTGCTTACAGCTACAATAAACTTTTACCTCAAGGCTAAATTAACCTGAAATGGTATATTTTTGCCCTTTAGTATGAAATTGCCATCCCATCTTTTGGAACATTAACAATCCCAATGCATGCAGCTAATTATCAGCAGTCATCAGTATTCCATAAAGCATTTTGCCGATGTGCAATTATTTCATTATGGAAATATTCAGCAGGGAAATCAATAGAGAGCTTAGAATGATTTGATTATTTCTAACATTGCAGATACTGGTTCTTCACATTGTGCTATACGATAACTATGGTAACTGATGTACATAAGGAAAGTAACCAGCACACCAAGTAATGCTAATGTTTACCATCAGTCCTGCAGTTCTCTGTCAAGATTGAAAGGCTTCTTTCTCTTTACCTGATTCACATTTCTGGTTTGTTTCCATAAACTTCATATGACCCTTAGTGAAGTCAATGAAATGGATCTTTGAGATGACTTCAAGGGAACTTTATCTGGATTGTGATTCAAAAGATTCACATAGTCCCACCTTATCTTTTTTTTACAAATTGTATTGTATTCCTCAAATTGATTTATAACTAGCTGGAACAATAACACGCATCACACCTTAAGCTATTGTCAGAAAATTCTTATTAAGACAACTGTGTCCATTGTATGACTTGCAGATACTTTCAATTCCTGAAACTTTCTTTCGAAAATATTCACATTGAAGGTAAAAAGTAAAGTTAAACAGGAACTCCAAACCGGAACTTGAACAATTAATAGAGGAGACAAATAAAACTAGAAAGTGCAAAAAAAAAAGGTCTGGCAGCGTTGGTAGACAGAGAAAAACAGAATTAATGTTTTGAGTATAATGTGACTCTTCTTTGGAACTGAAGTGAGGTTGAATTATCATGGAGTTTATTCAGTGAAAAACATGGAACAGAAAGAAAGGTCAGAGTAAGGTTAGAGATCAGGAAACAATAATTGACAAAGATGTCATGGAACAAATGGCAAAGGGTGCGGCAATGCTTGTAAAGGCTCACTAACATAAAGTTCAGATTTCACGAGGATCTCTCAGCTCCTGACCTCATTAAAGCCTTGGTTTGAATGTGGACCAAGAGCTAATCCCAGAGGTGAGGCAAGAGCGACAACTCTTGACATCCAGGCTGCATTTGACTGAGTGTGGCATCAACAAACCTCAGCAAAAGTGGAATCAATGGGTGTCATTGGACAAACTCTCCACAGGTTGAAGTCATACCTAGCATTGAAGATGATGGTTGTGGTTACTGGAAGTGAGTCACCTCAGCTCCGGGACACCTCTGCAGGAGTTTCTCAGGCCTCCCTAGGCCCAACCATCTTCAGCTATTTGTCAATGACCTTCCCTCCAACATAAGGTCAGAAATAGGGATATTTGCTGATGATCGCACAATCTTCAGCACCATTCGCAACTCCTCAAATATTGAAGGAGTCCATGTTCAAACGCAACAAGATCTCGATAATATCCAGGATTGGGAGGACAAGTGGCAAGTAACACTTGCACCACACAAATGCTAGGCAGTGACCATCTCCAATAACAGACACTCTAACTACTGCTCCTTGATATTCAATGGTGTTATCATCATTGAAACCCCTTCTATCAACATTCCAGGGGTTACCATCGACCAGAGACTCCACTGAACTTGCCATATAAACACAGTTATAACAAAGAGGAAGTCAGAGGCTTGAAATACTGTGACGAGTAACTCACCTCCTGACTCCCCAAACCTGTCCATCATCTACAAGACACAAGACAGGTATATGTTGGAATACTCCTCATTTGCCTCGATGAGCACTCAAGAAGCTTAACACCCTCCCGGATGAAGCAGCCAGTTGATTGACACTGCATCCACTCCCTCCACTACCGGTGTACTGACTACAAGATGCACTACAGAAATTTACTGAAGATCCTAAGACAGCACCTTCCAAACCCAGACCACTTTCATCCATAAGGATAAGGACAGTAGATATTCGCGTTCTTCCAAGCCACTCACCATCCTGACTTGGAATTATGTTGCTGTTTCTTCACTGTTGCTGAGTCAAAATCCTGGAATTCCCTCTCTAAAGGCACTCAGTCTACCTACAGCACCGGGACTGCAGCGTTTCAAGAAGGATGCTCACCACCACCTTGTCGAGGACAATTATGGACGGATAATAAATGCTCGCCAGCGACACCCACATCCCACAAATGAATAAAGAAAAGGACAAGGTATTGGTCCTGAATTAGTGCTAATAGCAGAATAAGTTCACTTCTGTCTGAAGGTAAAAACATGAGAATTAGACACATATTGGAACTTGTGTTTTGGGTTGGGGGGCAATAACTGAAAATGGAGGTTCCAGTTCATGATGTGAAATTGTTGTCGCTGTTGATTCAGTTTTATAAGGGCCGTATAAGGGCAAGATATTTAGAATGAGCAGACATCTGACTTTGCCTAGAGCCATCTGGGATTTTCCCGAAGCATTTCAGCGTGTTGACAATTTTCTCCAGATGACTGAAATTCCTGGGTTTTCAGTTCTGCTGAGACCCCTTTCCTTTAACCTGCTCCTCACATTGGCCCCAATTCCTAGGAAATGGCCCAGTCTGTTCAGCTTCTGTTTCCTCTAGTGAAAGCAATAATATTTAATAATTCCAGATATTACATCTGCTGGCGTTTAAAAATGTCCTCCCTCACAGCCAGGTAATTATTCTCTCTGTGGGAATCTGCCTCATTTAGTTAATCCAACTCTATTCCAGAGTACTTGAAATGTCATAACATTGCAGGCTATGGGCTAGGTGCTGGGAAGTGGGACTAGTATTGATAGATCATTGCAGACTTAAAGGAATGAAGGGCCTCTTTGTGCTGTAAGACTCTATATATCTTAGTTAGTGGCAGAAGCTTTCCACAAATCAGGAATGAACACTTGGGAATGGTATTTGTTCCAGCAATAATTGTACTATTCAATAGGGATCATTCTCACCAATGAGGAAGGTCTGTTGGGTAGTGGTTCTGCATCCCCACTCGACCTATACACTCCCTCTGCACCACCTGGTGTATTGCCAGGAGCAACCTGAGCCTGTGGCACAATTTTATTTACTGCCAGTGACATCAAATTAGCTGAAGGAAATTGTGTGAGAATTTGTTTGACCAGGTAATGGCAATGTTGTTCTGAGTTACTCATTTATAATCAACTCAGCTTCACTGCACATTGGTATTTGCACATAAATAGTGCAGTGTGCAATATACTGAATTACTGCACATTGATATAGTACTAAAATGATTTATTGAAGGGACACAAATGAGATTAAATTGACTGGGCACTTTGCAGTGACAGATTTGGAGGGCTTGTGCTAAAGGGTGAGGTTGAATAGGCTGGAGCTGTTTTCCCTGGAGCGTCAGAGGCTGAGGAGTGACCTTATAAAAGGTTTATAAAATCGTGAGAGTCATGGATAGGGTAAATATACAAGGTATTTTCCTTGGGTTAGCAAGTCCAGAACAAGAGGGCACAGGCTTAAGGTGAGAGGGGAAAGATTTAAAATGGAATTAAGGTGCAATTTTTTTCACACAAAGGGTAATAGAAGGCTGGTAAATCGGACTACATTAATTTAGGATATCTGGCCAGCATAGACAATTTGGACTGAAGGGTCTGTTTCCATGCTGTACATCTCTAAGACTCTATAACTCCATAACACAAGATTTCTAACTCTACTTGGACATAACTCAGGACATGTCAATATGTGACCACCTACTTTCAACTATCTCTCCCACAGACTCCTGCCACTCACCGTTCAAAATGTCAATTGTCATGAAGTTCGACCTTCCCATGGCTTTTTGATGGGTCCCAAATTTGAGTTATGAAAATCCTGTCATCCTGAAGGTATTGCATTGAAATGATAACAGACTGGAATATTGGGGTGATGCTTGCACACTGAGTGCAGGAGCTCTGTAAGCAGTCACCCAGTTTATACTTGGCTCTCCAATGTAGAGGAGACCGCCTTAAAAATACACTTCAAACTACTAGGAAAGTAGTTTCATCACCGATCAAGAATTCTGCATTCCTCTGCTCAGCATTCCAAAGAGACCATTTCGCTGTGACACACTGGTTCACTCCGCAATTCACCCAATCCCTCATCCTCCGCTCTCCTCATTGTCCAAGGTGAAGCAGTAAATATGCTTCCAATTTAATCTACTGTATTTGTTGTTCACAATGTGGTCTTCTACTAATTGAGAAAACTAAATATAGACTAGGTGATTGCTTTGCATGTTAGCTCCACTCAGTCACAAGCATGACTCTAATCTTCCAGCTGCTTGCCATTTCGATTCATGTTCTGACCTCATGTTCACATTTCTGTTCTTTGTCTGATGCAAAATTCAGTGAAGCCTGGTGAAGGCTAGAAAAGTAGCATCTCAACTCCTGATTAGGAACTTCACAGCCTTTTGGACTGAACACTGAGTTAAACAACTTCATACTACAAACTGTATTCTCTATCATGACTTCTCCCCCTGCTTCCAACTAAGTGTCAAGCTGTATCTTGTTCTCATGATTTTGCTTTCAGACAGAACTGACCTTTTCACTACGCTGGACCAATGCTTTATTGCTTTTGCAACAACTATTACCCATCCCCTTGACTTTTATTCCATGGCATCTTTGTCATTAGTCTCCACCATCCTCCAGCCTATCCCTGACCTTCTCTTATGTTCCATCGGATCCTCTTACTCTTTCTCAACAGTGTAAAAGACAAATAGGAATCATATCAGACTCAAAAGGGTGACTCTGTTTACTTCTCATAGATGTTGCCATAAGTGAGTTTTTCCAACTTTCTGGATTAGTTACCTGGTTTAATGAGCTAGCTGACAGAAAACAGAGTAAGGAAAATGGGCACATAGTTGATTTTGAAAGAAATGAGAAGTGGGTGCCTGCAAGAATCTGAGCTTATCCCTCAATGGACTCATTAATAATTTAGAAAGCACAACACAGTATGCTGATCCAGGTTAGTGGTATAATGACTGGTGTAAATAGGAGCAAAAAATTACAAATAGACTTTGGTAAACTGCTGAAGTGGGTAAAACCCAACTAAATGAATTTCATTGCCGGCCTCAGGTCATTCATTTAATCAATGCAAGTATTTTTTGAGCAGTGAAAATTTCAGAACACTGAAGGTTCAAAGAGATTTAAGAGCCCTTGTTACAGAAGCCTAAAATACAATATTACAAAAGTAATCAAAAAGGTTCATAGAATATTAGCATTTCTATCTAGAAGGCTAGAATATAACGAAGTGGGTAATTTTCTACAAAACCATTGTTAGACCACATTGACAGCACTTCTGGAGTTAGATTATTTGGACTGATTAGGTAAACTCATGAAATAGAAATGGATAAAAGAGTGAGTCGACTAAGGTTTCAGAACTTTGAAAGGAAGTGCTAAGGCAGATAGAGACAACTTTTTCTGCTGGTGGGGAAGCAACACAAGGGGCATTAGCTTAAAAACAGTGCAAAGCTATCCAGGAGAGAAACAAAGGTGTAACTTCTTGTGATTTTGATGATAGATACTTAGAGTCTACTCTACACATAACACCAGAACTACAACAATGTAGTTGGCTCTTAATTATCCTCTGAAAACCTTTAGCAATATACTCACAGTTCAATGGCAATGCAGGATGGACAATTAATGTTGACCTTGCCAATAATAATGTTCACATTTATTTAGAGCTTTCTCCCACAAAAAGCAAAGATATTCATTCAATTGTTAATTTTAAATCTGGGTTTATTAGATTTTTACTTGGAAAGGACATAAAGAGGATGTGAAGACAACGTGAATGGATAGGTTTAAGATCCAGATCGGCTGACATCTCACCACTGAATGGTGGATCAGATTAAAACAGCTGAATGGTCTACTCCTCCAATCTACTGTGAATCCTGTAATATTACAATAATCATATGTTGTCAAGTTATTTATTATTCTTCATGGGATGTAAGCATTACTGCCAAGGCATGCATATATTGTTCACCCTTCATTGTTATTAAACTGAATGTATCGCTAAGGGTTTTCAAAGGATAATCAAGAGCCAAATACACTGTTGTAGTTCTGGAATTACATGTAGACTAGACAAGGTAATGATGGCAAGGTTTCCCTCCCTAAAGGGCAGTAGTGAACCAGATGGTTTTTATGACAAATGATGATGATTTCATGGTCACCGTTACATGGATTAATTCTTCAATTCCAAACCTTTAGCAGCTGAATTTAGGTTCACTAGTTGCTATGATGGAAAACACCCACCTGGATCTCTGGATTACTAGCTCAATGACATTATTACCATGCTACCATCTCTGCTCTAGGTCTGGGGAGAAAGATATAATCTCATTTCTTAGAAACCGATAAATCACCAAAAAGGTGTCAGAGCTCTGTTCAACACATACAAATCAGATTGATGATTGAACTGAATGAGTTTCTGGATATGTTGGATCTCAATATTCCCAAAAAACTGACTCTAGAAGCTGATTTAAGGGGAAAACCAAATGGGTTTGGCTCAATTCAAAACAGTGAGATTCAAAAGCAAAAAAAAGACATTTAAAAAGTTCATCTAACTTTCGACATAGAATGAAATTTAAATGAATTTCTCATTTAAACAGAAATTTTGAAAAGGGAAGATGATTGACTTGTGGTATTATCATTACACTATTAATCCAGAGACCCAGGTAATATTCTGGGCACCCAGGTTTGGCTCCTGCCAATCCAGATGGTAAAATATGTATTCAACAGTAAGAGTCTAAAGATGACTATGAAACTATCGTTGATTGTTCAAAAAAGTCCATCCGGTTCACTGATGTCCTTTAGGGAAGGAAAGCTGCCATTCTTACCTGGTGTGGCCTAAAAGTGACACCAGACCTAAAGCAATAAGCATTATTCTGAACTGCCCTCTCAGCAATTAGGAATGGGCAATAAATGCTGGACTAGCCAACAACACCCTGATCCTGTGAATGACTAAAAGAAACTTAGAGAAAGGGATAAAACAAAGGCAGCAGGTTTATAAGTAATTCTAGCACTTTTAAAGTATTTTCTTAGCTACTCTAGAGTTCCATACAATTAAATTGTAGTTTATTTAGGCACAACAATGTGCAACTGGAACGTAGTAAATAATTACCCATGACCTTCTGCAGTCTAACAGTTGCATGTAGCAGACAATACAGTCACAAATTTAGATTTCAGCTTCTCCGTAAATCTTAAGAACGCTTTCACATAGCCACAAACGAAGCGTATCTGCTCAAGTTTAAACCTAAAAGCCAGCATGAAACTGCATGAACAATTCAAACATCTACTCAGGTTTATTGCCTCAGTGACACATAGCAACTAAAGCTTCACAACAGCGCACTGGGATTGTGGTGTTTAACATTAGAGTTCAAAAAGGATTTTGCACACTTGGAAATCTCATGAATAAAATAGATTAAATAACTGGAACATACTAGATTCAGCTGTGGATTATTACAGCAAAGATTTTCCCAAGCTACAACGTTATCCAGCGACAAGTTCAGAAAATGAACTCTTCTGGAGTTAAAGCTATTTGATCTAAAAAAAATGACTCAAGGACTTGCGTCAGTTTGTACAATTCTTTTATTCATATGACATCAGAACCAACAGCTCCAACCCGGGTGTTTTGGGAAGGAGAACAGGGGCAATCCTTGGATGACAGAGATTGGGAGGATGCCTGGACCCTGGCCCACTCAATGACAACCTGTAGCAGACATAAAGAGATTCATTTTAAAACACTTCACAGAGCATGTATTACCCCAACAGATTAAGTTGTACACGTCATCCCTGTGCTGGAAGGACGAAAAGCAGCAAACAATTATTTTCTCAATTACACTGGATCAAAAAGGGACATGAAACTGGGAAACATGGGATTCAAAAAGGCAAAAGCAAGAATTTCAATAAAAATATCCGTGAAGCCAATTCAAAATTTGCCATAGCCTTTAAACTGGGCTTTTCCCAGGATATCTTCCCCTATATTTAGATTTTTTTTTAAAGTGTAGACTGTATTGCCTTCAAACAAAATGAACAACTAGCCTCACTCAACAACAAAATAGTGCCAAAGTCTTTAATCTACAATATTCAATATTTACTACATTAAGTTTAGTAATATTATACAAACTATAATGCAATAAGCTCATATTTCTTGTCTAAACAAGTTTTTGTTGTAGAGTATTTTTGCCATGTTAGTGCAATTTATTGCATCATTTACACTCAGAATTAAAATAAATACAACAGCGCACCACACAGAGCAAATGCTATAGTGTTGGCCACATGTTTGCTCCCCTTATCTGTTCTTATGGAGAATCGCTAGACTCCTATAACTGTTACATAATTTGTATCTTTTCCTTCTGTGAAGATGGATTAAATTAACATTTCTGACTGCAGTGTGTAGATATAATTTAAAAGTAACAATACTAATATTTGCTCAGAAGTCTTGTGCATAACCATCATCAGTGAGGTGCTAGGAATCATGTTGATTTCCACATTGCAACATATTGAAAGTCAGAGTTTAAAATTAACATATGAATAGCAATGCTAATAATTGTTGTTTTGGCAATTAGAGTAAATAGCAGCATTATTATTATTATGGTGAGGGAAGACCTGAAATAAATATGCACCAGAAAACAAAGTGGTATTTTGATTATTGTCACTAATTATGTTTTAAGACACAGCCACATGATGATTTGCAAAGGGGCAGCAATCAAAGAGGTAATACGCCCAATTTTGTATTTTTGTCTCTATAGCTGCACAAAGAATGACTGTCAGAATTCAGCGTCTGCCTGCACCAGAACAGTGACATGCATTACACAGATTTTTTACTGTATCAAATAGGTATCTCATTAAAATACAAGCATATAATAGAATTGAATTGTATTGAAATATACTGCTTAGAGCATGATATGTTGCAGTGAACTTGGTGTTAAAACATAACAATTATTTTTAGATTTATTTAAATATTATTTATTTATGATAATGGACTCTCCTGTCCAACCTTTCTAAAGTGGACTATGATATTTGACTTTTTTTACATACAGGGCTGACACCTCTGTTGTTAATTGTAAGAAACTGACATTTTAGAATCAAACTGCATGCAGCTATGTGTTTGTAATTCTTTTCTATGCAGCCATAGAGTAAAACCAGTGCATATTCTGTCTCATGTTGATAATACATGGGGCAAAACAGGCTTTGCATTAATAGGCAGATACACCTTTCATAAAAAATGTTGATTGTATTTGACCTCCTAATCCATCAAAGGTCTTCCTAAATTTGATCATTTAAAAAATTAACCATGTTTTATTCAGTTTTCAATATGCTCATACCAAATTTAATTTGGTATATTTAATTGATGGCATCAATTGAAACTGTGTATCAAACATGCATAACTTGTGTTGAAATTTGGATGTATCAAATAATAGTTTTTATTACGGAATACAGAATGTCTATACAATGAGGGAACACTTTAAATAGAGACCTTTGAAAAACATAACGTGAAAGAAAATGTCCACAAAGCTGTTATAATTTCAAAACCAAGCAGAAAACTAAAGGATAATTTCAAACATTGATTTTCAGATCAATACAGCATTCATACAGAAGAAGTTGCCAATACAATAATGATTACCAACAAAGACACCATTATGTCTATTCTAAAGCTAAAACAAAACCCTCCTTTCCAGACAATATGTGCAAGAGTGCAATACACTTAAACAGCAACCAAAAGACTCAAACGTATGGTCTAAATTAAACAATCATGAAACATGCTTGAAGCAATCTTATGATTTCATCACAAACTGCTAGAAATAGTCAGGAGGTTAGGCAGCATCTGTGGAGGCAGAAATGACATTTCATGTCAACCCTTCTTCAGAACTGGAAACAATCTGATATATACCGAATTTAAGCAAGAAAAAAGGCAGGGAAGGTGGATGGGGGGAACAAACAAAAGAGAATGTCAAAAGATAGGATGTGCAAAGAGGGATTAAGTGACAAAAAGGTTGAGATGCAAAGAAAATGAAACTATAATGGGAAAGGTATAGACACAAGTGCAAAGCTCTAAAGAAGTTATGAATGGAAACAGCAAAGTCATTATCATCAGCAACTGCTCTTTTACTCTTAACCTCCTACTGATTCCAAATAAAACGCCTATTTTGTGATTTTAAAAATTTACTTTGTTGTTTTTAAAATTTATATTCTTTCAATTTAGTATCAGGGCAAAGGTTTTGACTGAAATAGTTGCAGATGTTGAATTGCCTCTACTGGCACAGGCTGGCACCAGTGGAAAGGGTATAACTGGTGTCTATGGCTGAGGACTGTACCAGGGTCTCACAGAGGAACAAACAGAGGTGGAAGTAGATGATAGCTTCATACTGGTGGTAAATGTGGAAGATGATCCATCAAACAAAATAGCTGGTGGAGCAAAACATGAAGAAATGCAACAAATGTGTATGTGTGTGCACGTAGGTGTGTGTGCCTGTGCGTGCTGTTGGCAAAGGATTCTCAGTTGAGAATAAAGGAAGACAATCAAAAGCATTAGGAAGGAAGTTGCCATGATTGTAAGGGGATGGCAATATCACTAGATTAGTAACCCCAGAACTCCAGCTCATTGGTCTTGGGACACAGGTTTGAATCTTACATGATAGATGGTGAAATTTGAAATGAAAAGCTAGTTGACATCGACTAGCACTGTTGATTGTTGAAAAAACAAATCATCTGCTTCACTAATGTTCCTTAGTGCTTTTCCTTATTTAATCTGGCTGACATTTGACTCTTGACACATAACAATATTGAGAAAGTGAGGACTGCAGATGCTGGAGATCAGAGTTGAGAGTGTGGTGCTAGAAAAGCATAACTGGTCAAGTAGCATCCTAAGAGCAGGAGAATCAATATTTCGGACATAAGCCTTTCATCAAGAAGGGCTTTAGCTTGAATGTCAATTCTCCTGCTCCTCGATGCTGTCTAACCAGCTGTACTTTTCCAGCAGCACACTCTCGACACATAACAATGTGACTGATTCTTACAAGTTCCATTGTGATGTTACAAGAGCAGTCTAGATAGCAACTTGTAATGGAGTAGGAGAGAAATACTGTACTAGTAGAATGAAGAAAATATCATGTTCATTAAGAGATGGGCAGATGCTAACCAGACTGTCCAAAGCATATAGACAAGTGCACTCTTAAAGCCAGTGGCAAATATGTCTACAAAGATCTAAGCATCTGTGTTCTCATGATCTTGTTGCATGGACTTCCCTTTCTTGACAGCAGATTAAATCTGGTGCCAAAGCAACATGATCACCACGTACCCAGCAGAAGTGAAGACAGCAAGCAGGTTAAGTGCCAGTTACACTGAAATATTCTTATAGATGGAAGTAAATGTATTGATTGCAAATGATAATTACAAGTGATGAATGGAGAACAAAATAAACAATTGGAACACATGCCTGAGATTAATGTGGAAGACTAATTAAAACACATATTATTTAAATAATATAGAACTTTATCATGAGTGTAGATTCCACAATATAAGATAAGATTTTGGGATTGGAAAAACTTTTCTTTTATGATTATGAAGTTAGTATGCCATTAAAATTCCAGTTTCATCTCATTCAGCAAAGGACAACTCTTTGGAGATGACTTAAAGTGACACTGATTACATAAAAGCCCATGTTCTCATTGATTCTGTATTTGCAATCTGTGAATATGTCAATATGCAAGCTGAGGGAAGTGTAGAATTACTAGCAACAACTTCTAGATTTAAGTGCATAACGTTCTGTGTGCAGACTCCAAACACCGCTGTTCATTTCAGAGTAATGACAGCAAAATTCAAGCTGTTGAGTTTCATTTCAGATTATAAACTTTGCCCCTTTTTTGAACAGAAGCTGTTGGTGAAACTTCTATTTCTCCTTTATAATTTTTTTTGTTATTAATCCAATCATTGTCACCTTTTGCTTTACCCTAGATCTCTTCTGTCATTTAATCTCTTCTACCCTATCACAGGCCTTGTTTTGTTCGTCCCCATCCTCTGTTTTCCCTAACACTGCAGTTGCTTAAAACCGTTTACATCTCCAGCTCTTCAGTTCTGACAAAAGTCATCAACTCTGATTCTCTCTCCACAAAATGCTGCCTCACCTGCTGAGTATTTTCAGCATTTTCTGTTTTTATTTCAGAATTCCAGTATCTGCCATGTTGCGCCCTTGTGTTCTAGTTTTATCAAACTGCCAGACATGCTTGCTTTCATCTGCTACAAAAGAGACAATTATGATAATGGTCAGTGTTAGAAGAAGTGGCATACAATTCAGATGCATTTTCAGTACATTTAAACATTTGGTGTTTCAAATATGTGAAATATTATGAACAGTGGCAGAAAAAATGAGAGTCAATCGAGAGATTGTTTAATGATGTTAAGTATTTTGATATAAGAATGGATTAAATGGACCAAATAGCCTGTGCTTCTTTCGGGGTGATCAAGTGAATCACTGTCTATTTGTTAAATTAAAAATACATTGCTGTTTACTTAAATAATTTTCAAACATGTATCTAAATGATGACTTCCAGCAGGTCTGATGACAATACAAGTTTTGCTTTCAGGATTCATAACTCCATTTTGTCAACTTAAGGACTTCACCTATACTGAAACTGGAGCCAAAAGTATTTTGCAACTTTTTTTGTTCCAGTGTTCCCAGTTATTCAATTGGTAATATTCCTTTTCTGATTATCAAATTGCTAATTTCATAGTTCTTAACTGAACCAACATAACCTCAAAGTTCTCAAACTGCCAATGAACAGGACAATACTAAGTTACATTACTAAGTAAGTTCTTCCACAATAAAATGTAATTTTATTGGGAGCAATGCACATCATTTATTACTTTTTTAAATATAGATTTATAAAGTGCTTGTGAACGAGAATACTGTCAGTTTAATTGGCTTATACTGAGAAGTTACTTTCATAACAATGATTCCATGAAAGCAGCTCAATTAAGACTTTTACAAATTATGCATTTTCTTCACCCTATACTTTCAGAATAAGTTTAAGTATGACATTGTCAGCAATTGTAAATTGCACACTGCAGATATGTTAAATCTTATCTTAAGCCCTACACGTTTACATTTAATCTTTCCTGAATTACAGAATCACGAAAGGTAATGTCACATTGTACTAACCTAGTGCATTCTTGTCAAAATCACTGCAGTCATCACCAGGACCATCACCACTGTAGCTCCCTGTGGCACTTGAACGTCCTCCATGTTCACTACCAAGACTGGTCCGACTCTCAGACAAAGTGTTGGTTAATTTATAGCTTGCTGCAGTTCTACTGGTTGGCTCATAGCTCGAAACTGCAAAACAATAAATTAGCAGCATGCAGTTTATGGAGAATATAACTGTGAAAACGTTATTCGAAATTCAAACAAAAATCTACATATCAGAATTTTGTCCTAATTGCTTCCTGTTTTATTCAACCTGATTATTTTTGAAGTTGAAAGATTCTCAAAATATTTTCCTCCAATGAAATTATACCTTTGAATTTCAAGATTCCTTTTTAAGGAGAGTTGGGAGTTTTAAACTTGCAAGCAAATTGAAAGACATCAGTTATATCACAGGTGACCAGTCAAGGGGGTTTGCTTTAGTCAAATACCCTGATTAGGGCAGTACAGTGGTTAGAACTGCTACCTCACAGTGTCAAGAACCTGGGTTCAATTCCACCCACAGGCGACTGTCTGCACATTCTCTCCTTGTCTGCGTGGGTTTTCTCCTACAGTCCAAAGTTGTGCAAATTAGGAAGAATGGCCATGCTAAATTACCCACAGTGTGTAAACTAGGTGGATTATGGGAAATGCAGGTTATGGGGTGGTATTGTTTTTGAGGGTTGGTATAGACTCAATGGGCTGAATGGCTTGCTCCATGCTGTAGGAATTCTATGACTAGTTTTGATTCCTCACAGAATGATTCTACTGAAATTGGTAAGTTCATCATCCTATCATGAAAGGTTCATACATTCATATCAACTATGGGGCAGAATATTATGGGAGCTTGAAAGATATGGCTTATACTGAAATGAGTGGCAGAAACATCAGCAAATTCCAGTAAGGCCTGTCTCAGACAGGAGCAACACGCTGTACTGTTTATACAATTGCCAGATGCTGAAGTGAGATTCTTGCAGGGCAGTGACTAGTGCCTGTTTAAGGAGACTATAGCTTGTTAAACACCTTACTAAGGGCACAACTCATCTCACTGACATTAAGTTTCCCATCTTCTGGACATTGACACCCGGGCGGAAGGTAATTCAGAGGATCTCCTTGTGGGTCTGCTCCTGAGCCTGGCCAAACTAGCCATAAGCAAGTCCAAGCAGTGGGCATAGAAGGGGTCATTATGGCCAGTTGCCTGCCCCTCTTCCGTGGTTATGTTCAAGCCTGGGTGTCCCTGGAGAAGGAACACACTGTGTCTACCAACACCCTTCAGCTGTTCAGGGAGAGGTGGGCACTGCAGGAATTGGAGCATTTTAGTTCCCCTCCAACTCTATTTTGATTTAATCCCAGCCCTCCCCTTCACTTTTTGATCACACAGCTTTGCCCTTTGTTGTGAAGGGCATTGCTTGTCATTGGCCACTCTGGTGTTTCCTTTCTTCCTGGTGGTGAAATATAAATAAAGAATTATGTACTTGTTGTTCTTCACTGTGTCCTACACCTGCGCACACATACAACATGGGTGCTGGGGAAAAATCAGCACTACCACAGTAAGGCAGTAGTGCGGGGTTAAAAGGAAAAAAAATGTAACCAGGAGATTTGGAGAAAAAAAGAAAAAATATTAACAGGTGATTTAGGATCTCCTCAGTTTAGGGGACTGAAAAAAAAAAATGAACTACACATTGAGAATTCTCAACATGAAGTCAGAGCAGCCATCTGGCAATTCCAGCTATCGCTGGCTGTGAAGAACCACCATGTAGCTCAGCAATAAACAGCATTCCAGGGCATGACCCATGGACACCAGCACAGGCCCCCTCATTCAAAGAATTGGCATCAATAACCCCCAGCCTCTCAGAACTCTCATAGCACCTCTCTGATCCATTTGCAGGACACTTCCAAAGTTCTGTTCTGCATTGCAGGGAGCACTGGCAACTAGCACTGAAAGGTTGCTATGGAGACATTTTGTGCAAACGGGGACACACCCAGCTCATAGATTGGACCAGGATGTATATCTTAGGGCTTCTCGCTTGCTCTGTTAATGCTCCTTCACTTAGTGTCAACTGCATGCTCATAGTATCCCTGCCTTACCATGTCTATTGGCACAATCACACAAGCTTGACCTGTTGGCCAACAGTCCTCAGTGAACGGCATGCATACATCTTGATGAATGGCATTGCACTCCATCAATCTCTCACCTGCACCATGTGCCAGCAGCTCACATGGCATATATACAGTTCGTGCAGCAACAAAGCAGCCAGGTCTCAGAGTCTCCAGCGGGTAGTCCTCACCAAAGTCCAAGGATGCATCCATCAATCCTACCACAGTAAGTGAATGACAGACTCTAATGCCAATCCAGGAAATTGACTATGATCAAGCGTTGGGTTAGGGTTCTCTCAGCCTGGGTGTCCAAGCCTCTACAGTCCAGAACACACCTTACGGTAAGTGCTGTGGCTGCATAGCAGCCTGTCCAGAGGTTTAGGGCTAATGCAGTCTGGGAGATACAGAGGCACCAGTCAGGGTTCAGGACACTTCTTGCCTGGGGTTGTGACTCAAAGGGATAGAGCATGGTTAATCCATCGGTTCTAGACAGAGAAAGTAGGGGAGTTACAGTTTGGGGGGGGTGGGGGTGGTTAGGGTGTGGGTCAGGGGCAAGGTGTTCCAATGCTGCAGGAAGGCAACTCATGACCTACTGGGAATTGAGGTTGCAGATTTGGTGAAAGGGACGGGGTGTGGGGTGACAATTGTGAAAGAGACCATACATTTGTAAGGGGCAGAGATCGTATAACATAGATTGGAATGTCTCATATGGCAGGGGGATGTCCAGTCATGGTCAAGATAACTCTGGCTCCAAGGGGAGGACAGTGTGTGACCACACATGGCACCTTATATGCCAGGAGCTGGGAGGTTAAGGTAGGCATGTGCAGACTCATGTAGATGGGTTGGGCGGGGACCTGGGATATGCAAACTCAACGGGATCACAGGAAGGAACCTGGATATTTGGGACCTCACTAACGTGAGGAACTAGAGGTTGGAAGCCACTGCCAGAAGAGCACTTGCTGTGAATTGAGAAAGCACAGAAAATGTTTGTAACCACAGCCAAATGGGCAGGGTAAGTGTTTCGACATGTGAGGGAGGGGGCTGCAAGTCCCAGTGATGGGTGACCCTGTAAAGGGCAAGATCATTACACTTAAACCTATACAATGTACGGGCTCCCTAACCATCAGAAATCCTAAGGCATTAGGTCCTGGTTCACTCTGCACCTCCTTGCCCTGCATGCTCCTGACCACTTTGATCACTCTAACATTTTACACACAGAGGGCGGGTACAGAATAGGGTCATTTGACCACAAGGTGAAACGGTGCCAGCTGAACTCATTGCCCTGCATACACCTTATTAATCTTACTTCCACAGGCTACAGCATGCTCTCAACAGAGACATCAATCCATGATGCTTCCTATAAGATCATGACATGGCTTGGTTATATTCAGAGCTATACAGAGACTCAAACAAATCAATGCATGGCAAAACCAGGCAGATTTATGAAAATCTGACACTTATACACTGTGCAATGTCACCTGTGGCATCAAAATGTCCTCAGAAGTTCAATTGTGTTTCCCTCCCACCATATCTCACTATTGTTCCAGGTTCCATAGCTGGGGTGGAAGGAGCCTACACAGCACTGGGGTCCTTTGGCTTTGGGGATTTGATCAGGCAACTCCAAGAGTGTTTATGTCTGGATAGCCAAACATGCCAAGGGTCTTCTTGGCTGTGTGTGGCTCCTTCTCCAACATGGTGCCTCCTGGCACTGTCCTGTCTCCTTGTGTGGAGGACACACCAGGTGTCAGGACCCCTGTTACCATGCCTTCATCTTGAGGATTAATGATTGGGGTGATTGAGTGAGTGAGTGACTGGGTGAGTATTTCCAACAGACCCTGAGAGTGCTGGGCCAGGCTTTTCATGGTTACCAACCTGTCCACAGAGTTAGCCTGATGACTGCATGTTTGAGGCATCTGGGCCCCCTTAGTGTAGCTGCAGCCTCTGTACTCCGAGGATCTTTGCCTCCTACATCCCTGTCTGCTACTCCTCTTCCTCCCTATGCATGTGAATGAAGTTACTGATTACCAACACCACAGGGTCCTTTCCTGTCAAGGGTTGAGCAGATGCCTGATCTCCAGCAGTCCTCCTCACATATAGGCACTCAAATGATCCTGCTCCCAAACTCTTTAATCCAGATGTTCCCCACTGAGGTATCACTGTCTGAGCTCGGGGGTACCGGAGACCGCCTTACCAATGCTTCCTCTGAAGCCTCTGGCCTCTCTTCCTCAGAGATAAAAGGAATTGCTTTCTCACAGAGCAACTTATTTCTCCACAGGGTCCAGCAAGACACAAGAGGGAGAAGGTGCCACAGCCATTAGTTGGAGATTTTGTGCTATGAATGACACTGACAATGGAGTTACAGTAGAAGTTGCAGATGAGTGAACATGAGGTACATGTTCTATTTGGGGAGCATGGATATTTCAGCAACTCCACAGGAGGGATTCGGTCCCCTCCTGTGAAGATTCTCTCCTTAGAGGGGTTGACAAGCCTAATGCTGGGCAAATGTGCACTAACCTTGTCATGACTATTCTTTCCTGCAATGAGACAAAGGAGGGACTGAGTGAGATAGAAGTAACTGGCACAGATGCTAGTGCAGTTGGGGGGGGGGGGGGGGGAGGTGGGGAGGGATCCCAAGAGGGTGAGGATGCAGAGCAGAAGCAATGGAGGATCAGTGTTGTGATGGGTTGGGAGGGAATGAGGACAAGTGAGGGAAGATACTGTATGTAACAGTGAGAGTGGGAGAGCACGAGCCTTAATGGAAGGTGGGTGCAGAAGAAGAGGTAGAGCGAGTGTGAGGTGGCAGACTATGCCACTTACCCTAGTGGAGTGGAGAAGGTCACTGACCTACATGTGGCATTGCTGGCTATCCCTTTAGACTGTGTGACCACACTGCAGCAGATGGTGACCCCAGAGCAGACATGCCTGGGTCTAGAAATGTAGGCTGGTCTACTGGTCCTTTGGGGAGAAGGACAGCCTCCTCGCCTGGGCTACACAGTCCAACAGGACAAACAGGTCCTTGTCAGAGAATCATGGTACCACTCTCCTTTTCTCAGATATGAGAAGAGCAGGACAGTTCAGAATGCCAGTGCTTACTCAGGTGCATGGCTGCCTTTTAAAGACAGTGTAGGCACCAGGGATGCTGGTATTTCAGGGTGATATCCACTGAGTGGCGAGTTTGTTCTCACTTCAGCAGCTGGGAACATGGGGCTAGAATCAGGCAAGCAGCGTTCCACAGGGGTCAGGTAGGTAGTTAATGAGATTCATTTGGTAAGATACAGTGAGAGATCCCGCTACACCTCATGGAGATAAGCCCTGCAGAAGATCTGTGAAGCTGACATCTTTAAAAAAAAACAGATTCAGCCTATGAATTCCACTTAGGTGTGCCAAACTTGCTTTTCCACCTGAAGATAATTCTACCTTCACATCAACCCCTCCAAGTCCCTTAACATATTTGCAAACTATCCACTCAAATGAACTATCCATTTTATGACTGGAATGGATCAGGCAGCTTTTCTGCATAGCTGACATAGACACAATGGAATGAGCAGCCTCCTAAGCAGCTTGGAAGTGGATTAAAAAGATACCATGCTGGACATAAGGAGTTGGCAAGTGTCAGATGCCAGTGCATGTAGAAAGGGATGTACTGGTCATGCACTGAGATGCTATTTGATCCTAAGCAATGTGGAGCAAGTGGCAGGTACTCTCCCTGACTTGCATGTTAAGAAGATAGGAAGGTAAATATTAATGAGGTGAGTTGCTGAGTTAATATGACACTGAACAGGCAATAAACATCCTCAGTTGGCAACATCACCACAGCCTACCAAGAACAGCATGAGCTGATCTCAACATCAAGGTAGACCTCACCAGTCTTCCCATCCATCTCAGCCATAAATCTCACCATAGTCACATCCTTCAAACCCCTGTAATACTTCACCACAATTCTAAAAACCTCCATCAGGTCTTTTCTCAGTCTTGGCTATTCTAGAGAAATTAGTTCCAGCCCGTTCAATCTTTCTGACAGTTACACCCTCAGGGTATCATGTAGTGCACAAAAGATTTGCAGTCAGTGTTTCTGAAATTATTTTCATTATACAGAAGTCAGATCTGTCTACTACACTTTCAGCACTGTCTATTCATCTTGCTGTAAATGGGGCATCTCAACATACTGACATTCTATTTTGTGGCCCTATATGCAAATCAACTTTACTCTAGATACTTACATAAAAAATGTTTCTGTCTTCGGAAACTACCTCCATGCTCCTTCATTTATATATTTAATTCATCCATGGATGTGGATGTCACCAGCTAGGCCAGCATTTATTGCCCATACCTAACTGCCCCAGAGGGTACTTAAGAGTCAACCACACTGCTGAGGGTCTGGAGTCACACGTAGGCCAGATCAGGTAAAGATGGCAGATTTCCTTCCCTAAAGGACATCAGTGAATACTGATGGTTTTTTTCCTGTCAGTCTTCAATGGATTCATGGTCATCATTAGACCCTTATTTCAAGATCATTACTGAATTCATATTCCACCATCTGCTATTGCAGGATTCAAACCCAGGTCCCGACAACATTACCTGGTCTCTGGATCAATAGTATAGTGATAATACTATTAGGCCATCACTTCCCATTTCTACCAACATATACTAGGGAAACATGATCACAGTGGGAGATACACCAGGTACTGGTTTTCTCGCTTAAGCTTAGTCATCTAGAGTTTATCTGATTGGAAATGTAGTGATCCATAATTCTGAGAGCTAGGTTATGGTCTGATTTTTATGCATTCTACTCACATTATTGTATTTAGCAACGTAGTCAGGGATAGGACAAGCATATGTCGGAAAGTTTCACACTGAAGCACTTCTTTCTAAGATTAAAGGTAAAGCAAATTCAGAGAAGAAGACTGTTGTACCTTTCATTTTCCTACCAGATTGCTCTCTTTCTTTTTCTGTATTGTGGTTCTTTGAGCTGTTGGCTGAAACATTGTCATCTTGACTGCAGTTACTGCACTCTGATTCACTTTCACTGTCGCTGGAGACAACTAAATTGAAACAGAAGATTGATCGCTTTAAAAAATACACATGACATACTTTCACAGCAACAAACAAACACATCCGCCACTTAATGGAAAAACCTAGGGATCACAATACAGGCAGGGCTACAGGAAGAAACAATGAGTACATTAATTAAAACTTAATTTAATAGAAAAGACAACATTTTTTAGTGCACAGTATTGCTAAATGCTCACACATTATTTATCCCACAACATGGTCTATGCTGTCCCTAGCAAGCTGCTGCACTGCCACATAGACACACAGTTTAGCGGGAACATTGAATGAGTCTCAGTATTATTGGATTAGATATCTTGTATAAAATATTTCATTACAGTATGATGGTAGTTAGAGTTACATAAATGTGTTCTGGACATAGCATTTTTGTTATTCACTCAAAGGACATGGGCATTGCTGGCACAGCTAGCATTTAATACCATAGGTAAAAACAAGGACTGCAGATGCTGGAAACCAGAGTCTAGATTAGAGTGGTGCTGGAAAAGCACAGCAGGTCAGGCAGCATCCGAGGAGCAGGAAAATCAAATTCAGGCAAAAGCCCTATACCATCCCTAGCTGTCCTTTGAGAAGACAGTTGTGCGTTGCCTTCTTAAAACACTGCATATGCTGTAGGTAGGGAACATCAGGATTCCGACCCAGTGACACGGAGAGGAATGGTGAGACATTTCCAAGTCAGAATAGAGTGTGGCTTGGACATATGCTTGCAAGTGGTAGCGTTCCTATGCTGTCTCTACCGTTGGTAGCCATTGTGGGTTTGGAAAGTTATTTTTAAGCATTGACTATTCTTGACATCAAAGCTGCATTTGATTGTCGCTAGATGATACACATTGCTGATACGGTGCATCGATGGTGGAGGGATTGGATGTTTGTGGAGGTATTGCCAAACAAGTGGACCACTTTGTCCTAGATGGTGTCCAGTTGCTCGAGTGCTGTTGGAGCTGCACTCATCCTGGCAAGCGGGGATTATACCATCACATCCTGACATGTGCCTTGGAGATTACAGACAGTCTTTGGGGAGTCAGGATAGGAGTTCCTTAATGCCTCTAATGTGCTCTTGTATTTATATGGTGAGTCCAGTTCAGTTCCCACATCAACATTTCTGTCTCAGGCCTCCTGCAGTGCTCCAGCAAAGCTCAAAATAAACTGGAGGAACAGTTTCTCTTCTGCCTGGGTACCCTGCAGCCTTCAGGACTCGACATGGAGTTTTAACAATTTCAGAATGCAAGCACCATACTCCACGTTCATTATGTACCCTGACACCCCTAGGTTCTGGTTGATGTGGACTGTCCTCAGCACAGCTAGCCCATTTTCAATCAATCACACTCCTCACCCTTCTCAGTATTTACTTCTCTCTTGGCTTATCATCAGCAATCCCATTCTTTGCCTCTCCTCCTTTTCTCTCTTGCTATTGACGCCATCTCCATGTATTCAATTTACTCCTTCCCATCCCAACCAGTCCTGCCACTCTGGCCAGCATAAACACCACCATGAGCCAACTGCTTTCAGTTCTGAAGAAGGGTCACTAGACTTGAAAAGTTAACTCTGTTTCTCACTCTGCCAGACATGTGTTGTTTCTCCAGGACTTTCTACTTTTGTCCCTAGACTCTTACCTAGATCACTGGAATACTAATCCAACAGTAATACCACTAGACCATTGCTTCGCCATAATCAAATAAAGACTGATTAATTTCAAATCAAAAACGTCTCACTTGTCGCAACTTTAATAAAAATCTAAGTTTATACAATATTAAAACATGCTTTTAAAATTTTAGTTATCAAGGGTAAAGTTCCCTAAGGTGACATGTTAGAGACAAAATGCCATGTTATTTTCAATTATATTGATTTTGAATAGGAGGTGGAACTAATTTAGTTTGGGATTATGGCCAGCATGAACTAGTTGGATCAAAGGGTCTCTTTCCATACCGTATGACTCTATAACACCTAATACAGCATAAAACTGTTAACACAAATCATACAAAAGTTACACTGTATAATTTTATGCTAAGAGTCTCATGACTGAGGATTTTATTGGCAATCTCCAAAGACATTTTTGCTTTATAAATCAGGTGGCATTACACTACAATTTCTCATCAACCAAAAATGTTTAAATATATTCTGAGTTATATAGCTGTGATAGCCCTGAGGAGATGTAACTTTAAAAAGCCTATGTTGTAGGAGGGAACTATTTAAGGCTTTTATTCCCAATTGTGATTTAAGCCATAGCCTTGTATTACATTGTTGCTGAGTGTAATCAAGCCTGATATACTCATGGAACCAATGAATGGCCTGTTATCTCCTGAGGCATATTGTCTATTTTGTTTAATAACTTAAATGCAATAAGTAAAAAGAATAAATATATTTCTGCACACGTTCAGGAGAAAGCTTATTTAATAAGTATAGATGTCATACATATTGAAAAATTATTTTGAAACCATAGGATTACTATATGAGATAATAAAAGATGTATTTATCATCAACGGATGGTCTTCCGGTCTCTGTTTGTGGTCCATCCTCCACAATAAAAAAGCTTTACCCAGTTCATGCATATCCTCCTCCAACAACTGCAACCTATCCACTATAAGATCGAAAGAGAAATGAGCTGAAATCTGCTCATGTGGAAACTCGCATTGGTGCTGGGTCCACTGCTTTTCATCATTTATATAAATGATTTGGATGTGAGCATAGGTGGTATGGTTAGTAAGTTTGCAGATGAATGACACCATAATTTGTGGTGCAATGGACACTGAAGGTTACCTCAAAGTACGACAGAACCTTGATCAGATGGGTCAATGGGTCGAGGAGTGGCAGATGGAGTTTAATTTAGATAAATGTGAGATGCTGCATTTTGGAAAGGCAAATCAGCACAGGACTTAGACACTTAATGGTAAGGTCCTGGAGTGTGTTGCAGAACAAAGAGACCTTAGAGTGCAGGTTCATTGTTCCTTGAAAGTAAAGTCGCAGGTAGATAGGAAGTGAGGAAGGCACAAGAACACAATTTGCTGGAATAGCTCAGCAGGTCTGGCAGCATCTGTGAAGAAAAATCAAAGTTAATGTTTCGGGTCCAGTGATCCTTCCTCAAAAAGATTTACAAGGATGTTTCCAGGGTTGAAGGGTTTGAGCTACAGGGAGAGACTGAATAGACTGGGGGCTTTTTGCCCAGCGTGTCAGAGACTGAGGGGATGACCGTATAGAGCTTTTTTAAATCATGAGGGGCACGGATAGAGTGAATAGCCAAGGTCTCTTCCCTACGGTAGGGGAATCCTAGAAGGCATAGGTTTAAGTTGAGAGGGGAAAGACTTGAACAGGACCTGAGGAGTAATTTTATCACACAGGGGGTGGTGCACGTACAGAAAATCCCAACCTTCAGTTGTAACTTGCCCCAATCCTGACTAGTCCTTTCCTGTCTTGAATTATCAGGGATTTTATTTCAATATAGGCAGATGCAGCAGCTAATTTTCATATTGCAGCAACCCACAACAGCACTGAGATTAATGACCCATTCATGTACCTCAAAAACTACTGATCACATTTAGAAAACTTTGCAACGCAGTTCAATAGTAACCTTTGATTGCCTTCACATCACACGTATATTGCATTTTAAAATTGTACTTGGGGTTACCTAGCTCCATGTTTGATGCTATTTGTGTTTGAGATATTTTAACCAACCTGTTCAGGTGCACTATGACACACTTCTGGCACAGGTGGGACTCCTAGCCTAGATGTACAGCTCGGATCCTTAAAAACAGGATCCTGGAGTCAATAGGTTGGAATGCATTGACTGTCATGAACTTTGTAGTTTGAGACCCAGATGACATTTTAACTTGATTGTAACATCAATACAGGCCCTTTCAATTGGTTGTTTAATTACTTTTTAACATGTCTATTTTTAACCAAACTGTTCAAAAGTCTAATGACACATCCATGGAGCAGGTAGAATTTGGACCCAGGTCTCCTGAGCTAGAGGTTGAGATACTACCACTGTGCCACATGAGCCCTCAATTTATATTTAATTCCCATGCACCACATTCTGTTCAGTTATGCTTGCAATTGATGCATAAATCGTTAATAACATAGCCTTAAAATGTATTACTATTTAGCTTTTCAAAACCAGAGCTCTGAACAGATTTTGTGCAAATATGGATCTTTCATAATACACTACTTCCTAATATGTGAAACTTGGAAGATTGATAATTACAGTTCCTTTTACTTTATTCATACATACAACATGAATTTAGATTTTTTATTCATAGCACAGACCTCTGCAATACCCATTAACTTATTTCAGCTTTCACATGATGGACTTTGATAAAACGCCTCAGTGCACTTTGCATTCTGTGCATTTTCATACTTATAAACAGATTTTTCACAGGAGGTACACAAATGTCACAGCCACCATTGAATACATATGCCAATTAGACATGAATTCATTAACCTTCATAATTCAGACGATACCTGGATCTGACAGGAAAAACTGATTTGTGCATCCCTGCTGGATAACATACTAACCCACAATTCTGAATTCACACTAAAGTTAACAATGTTCTCTCTCATTTACAAATGATAAAAATTACAAAATAAATGGTGCCTATTTTGGATGGTCTTTGTTATTCTTCCAAATTCAGTGCAGACTTGCCCAATACTGACATTTCTCAGGAAAGCACTTTTTGCCTGAATGTAATTGGGATTGTGATACTTCCTACCACATGTTTAATACTGTAGAACTTGCGATACTGATCAAATAAAACAAAAAGACCTATTGAGGTTCTGTTTTTGTATGTGATACAGCTCAGTTTTCTTTACTATCTCAAAAAAAAGTACTTCAAAGCACCAGAATCATAAAAGAACAACAACTCTTGGATGATCTGAAGGAATGGTCAGGAAGATTGTGGTACATTAGAATAAAGAATCTATTTGGAAGTTCATTTTGCTGATTTTGTCACTCAAGCATTCTTTACCAATCATAAGAGGTATATCAAAAATAATAACAATTTGTGAGTGGGTTTGAATTGGCAATCACAGATATGCTGAAAAATTGCAAAGTGTCAGGTAAATTAAAATAGTGATTTCCAAAAAATGCACCTCCTCCTCAATATCTTCTCTTTTGCCTATCATGTAATGAAGATTCAATGGAATCAGAAAAGTTAATACCAGACAAAATAATAAAAAGAGCACTTGTTCATTAAATCTAATTCTGCCCATTCAAATAGCTCTGATATCCTACCTTTGTAGTTCTCTCCATTCCACTCACTCAATGTACTAGATTCTCTGTCTTATGGGTCACTTTGCTTGCAATAAGATTGGAAATCTCTCTGGTGAGATGAGAAGGATTATAAATCAAAAAGTTGTTTTTTTTTTGTATATGCATGGTTGTCCTGCAAGTTGTAATTATTTTATTCTACTCCTCATAATACACAAAATCATAATTCTTTTTGCAATTTGCTACTATCCTGAACCCTTACAAACTAGCCATCCTGAAATTAAGCTGGCCATCATTTCAGCTTGCCAGCAGTAAAAAATTGCATTCCTATTCCCATTGTTTTAAACCTTTGTCTGGCTGTTTCACACCAACTTGCTCACAAAGAGGAGAAAGGAAATAAAGACTCATCTTTCAATTCAGTGCAAATGGAATAAGGCTTGTGTTGCTATTTCAGAGTACCAACTCAAGTCAAATGTCACACTAGTACAGAAGTTACAAAATTGCTTTAGCAACATATAAATGTCAACTCACATTTTTAAAAATGGCTGACTCCTTCCAAATATCTCCTCCACTGACAAAAGAGAATTTGATTCAATGAGTGCAGAATTTGTTGAGGGTTCATGTGAAATTTAAGAGTATTTCTCTGGAATCATTAACAAGTATCTGAAAATGCCTGATTTAACCTTTATGATCCAAGAGAATCTATTAGTCAGACTGTCTTGACTTTTTATCAGTTGAACATGTTTAACAGCAGTGTACAGCAAAGGTTATGCTTTCCCTCCATACTCATCCTCCTGATGTTCAAGCAGCCGGGATTTATAGAGCTAATATGCTGTGACATTTTGCAGATGCTCTCGAAGCTGAAACAAGTGGTACTCGCTTTTACCCTAGTGGGTAAAAGCAACTGCAAAAATAGCCAGGACACAAACACTGCAGAGAAACCCTAAATGACTTTTACTATCAGAAATTCAATTTCAAAATCAATTCTACTCTTTGCCTCGATAAAAAATGTATGAGTTTTATTGAAGTTACTGTCACCTTTGAATTTGAAATGATAGCGTGTGGTGAGATAGGGCTGGTGATCTTATATGTTGAAAATGAATGATTTAAAGAAATAAAAACTCAGCTATAAACTGAACACCGACTAAGGTTATGTCTGTAACATACAGATGGGTATTACAGCCTTTCTAAATAAATGACAAAAAGTAAAACACAGACTGTCAAGCAAATATAGTGTTGCAATCCAAGCACAACATTAGAAACAGGAGCAGGAGATGGCGATGGCTATTCAATCCATCAAACTTGCTGAATCAGTCAATAAAATCATGGCATCTTGCTCAATTCCACCTCCCCATCCTTGGTTCCCAAGCATTCAAAAATCTAACCATTTTCTAACTTGAATATACTCTGATTGAGCATCCACAGCAAGCCGAGGTACAACATTTACAGTTCAGAATTTATAAAGTCTAAGATACAACCTTCAAAGAAGTAAGTACCCTGGTTAGGCATTTTAAGACATCTCCACTGTTTTCAAGGAATAGTGGACATTCAGATCAATCCTGAAACTAACAACTCTTCAGAGAATTTTGCAAAAATATAGAAGTGGATCAAGATAAAAGCAGAGACAAAATCTCAGTGTGCCACCTTTCTGATGCGCTTTCTGTTCTGCTTGATCATTCACTTAACGTCACTGAGCCAGACTCTCGAGTGCAAGACCATTGGCACAGATAATATTGCCCATCATGTTGCTAACATTGTAATACAGTACCCTAATCTTTTATGATTCTAATTAGGAAGTATGTATATGCATTTGGAATGTTCAGGGAAGGTTTATTAAACTTATACTTGAAATAATTGTGTGGTTTTAGGAGGTTGGGCTTGCATTTGCTGTTTAGCATATTATGAGGTAACTTGATTGAAACATATAAGATTCTGAGGAGACTTGACAGGGTAGAAGCAAAGAGATTGTTTCCTCTAACAGGAGAATCTAAAAACTTTAAAAATAAGGGATTGCCCATTTCAGACAGAGATTAGGAGAATATCGTTCGCATAGAGGATTGAGAATCTTTCATAGAATCCCTACAGTGCAGATAGTGGTCCATCAAGTCTCCACTGACCCTCCAAATGGCTACCCACCATCCCTCCATTATCCCCACATTTACTGTTGATAACCCACCTAGCCTGTACAACCCTAGACATAAAAAGGCAATTTAGCATGACTACTTCAGCTAACTTGCACATCTTTGGCCAATGGGTGAAAAACCAGAGGATCCAAAAGAAATCCATGCAGACATAGAGGGAACATGCAACATCTACAGAGTCACCTGAGGCTGGAATTGAACATTCGTCCCTGGCATCATGGGGCAACAGTGCTAGCCACTGTGCCACTCCCATTGGGATGGTCTCTTAGAAGGCGGTGGAAGTACAACCATTGAACATTTTTAAGATAGAGATAGATATATTCTTGATAATCAAGGGGAGTCAAAGGATATTGGAGACAGGTAGGAATGTGGAGTAGCCAGATCTAATTGAATGGAATATACTTCTTCTTGGTCTTAATTCATACGTTTGTATGAACAGTCACAAGTGCAAGTATATCCACCAAGAAATCTAGAAGTGAACTGGTAAAGCTTTGGGCCTATGTGAGGTGGAATGACTAGATAGATAGTAACCCATTTGGCTGAAGGGGAAGTTCACCTGCAGAACCCAATATCTCGATCTCACTGAACCTGCTTACAAAAAGATGATTACAACCTTAACATGCTCATCTTAAGATGTTACTGGAGGCTTCTTGATGAGCAATGATCGCCCAAAGGAGTTAGCAGAAAACTTTCCAGATTTTTAATCCCCTAATTAGCCTGGATGCTTCTCTGACTTACCAACGGTCCCAGATGAAAACATGGCAGGTAGGGAATGCCTCCATCATTTTCATGAAGCACAGCGATTACATGGGATAGCTAGACTTTTCAATAGGCTGCTCAATAAATGGCGCTCTTCCATCTAATTTTCCATGTCAGCAACTGAACTATTCCACAAAATTTTATTTCATTTATGCACCACCAAGACTGCAGGCTGTAAACAATGAATTTCTTTTGAGATCTGATTTTCAATTTGGATTAGTCAGGGAGGAAAAGGCTTTCACATCCTTGGATCAGTAAATTTTTATTATATTGTATTAGAAACGTGAGTAATGCATCATTGTTTGAAAGTATTGGCTTTCAGCACCACAACCTATTGCTTCCATTTGTTTCTCATTATTATTTATTTTCTACCAGCTTGCAGATGTAACGTTTTGAGAATTTTTTTTTAAAATGTTATCAATTATTACTTGGTAGAACTGAATTTGACTTTAATGATGCAACAGAAATTGAAACATAAGTTAATTTTGGCTAAGATTCCTTTATTTTTATTCATGTATGTTAAATTATAATTAAGACAATTCAGCTGCAATAATAATCATCAGATGTGATTATTTCCTAAAATAGCTACTAGCTTTGTTTAAATGACTATACTTTCAAAATTTAACTTAATCTAAATCTGAACATTAAACACAATTATTTAAATGGTGGCAAATAAAAGAAAATAAAACCCAACCTGAATAAAACCGAGAAATTACTCAACCGTGGCTCAGAGACTGGGTGCTACATTTTCCCATTTGTAGACAGTCAGTCCCCTATGACCCAAGGTGAATTTTCTCACATAATCATCTGCTTCTCTCCTTATTATTTATGCAGCTGAGATGCTGTGTGGGTTTCTCTGGGATTCAGCAATGAGTGAAGCAGATGTGTTCACTACTGGTGATACTTTCTGGCTTACATGCCTCTGGCACCATATTGAAAGCCCAGCTGCACACCACTACATATACTGCAAGCCAGGAATTATTTGACAAACTGCAGTGCTAGATCCTGGAGATGTTCAGAAGAGGGGCAAGTGCTCTCTTTCACTTCCCAGATGGGGATCTGTAGGTGGTGGTAAGCAGGATGCTGGACAGGAGGTCAGTTCTTTTCCCTGCTGACCACCAAAAGAGTTCACACCTAAAAACCCAACTAGTTAGGACGGAAATTGCGGTATGAGTCAGTGCTATGCCCCATGTCGTCAGAGACGCTCAGCAGTGCTCCAGAATGGTCAATGTTCTTCTCTGCTCTATGAAGTTAAGTGCCATCATCTTCACTCTACACTCCCAGACTCAACGGTCAGCACTCACATGAACTCTGCCACTGCACAAGCATCTCATCAAGGATCACAAATCACATCCTCTGTGTAGTATACATCATGTCCACCTGCCTCAAGTTCCCAAAGTATTAACTTTTCCTGCACTTCCTACTCATTCACTGAAGGTACCTCATTCAGAGCTCACACAAAACCACTAATTGCTTTTGCTTTCACTTTCAACATACTCAATCTACTGCAGGAAAAACTGGTCCAAACCCCAGTATGATCTCTCAGCAACATCCTCACTGATCTACCTGTAGACTGTTTGCATTTGATCTGCAGGGCCAATCATGACCCCATGGACTGGAATAAAATGAACCCCTTGATTGACTGTGACAGGATTTCCTTAATGACTGTAGTCCTCCTTCACCTCACTAAGGACTCTTCTGTTCATAGATTGCCATTTGCATGAAACACATGCTGCAGCACTAACTTTGCTAAAGCATGGTGTCACGAAACAAAATGTCCATCCCTAACCAATTAATAGGTTGACTGTTCAGTGCCGCCCACCATCAGCTGCTAGCCTCTCTTGCTGAGCAAATAAAGCAAGCTAAATTGCAGAGACTGGTAGCCTACAACTGAGTGCTCGAGACATGGTGCGCTAAGGAAACAATGTTGTGCAGACAAAAGCAGGCAGCCTCCAAGTAAGCGTGAAAGTCAAAGTACATTAAGAAAGCAAGTTAACAGCCCTAAAATGTCTGTCCATGTCAGATATACGACCTTGCAAGAGTCAATAAGTCATAGGTACCAGTAAGCTCTAATGTACAGTGATGAAGGCTTGAAGTGGAATGTAATTTGGTCCGAGACCAGGTATGAGAATGTGTTGATTGTGTGCCAATGTTCAGTCGCATGGATAAAGGGGTTGAGGAGGATTGTGGTCATGGACATGCAGAGATAGTGGGTAAAAGAAGTGATTAGACAATGATAAGGACAGCACTCTGTGAGCTGCTGTGGCAAGGTACCCACTTTGTTTTACCTGCTGGTTTTCTGTGTCGCCAAGTTTCTCAGTGAAGCAAAGGAGTGGCACAGTGGCTCAGTGGTTAGCACTGCTACCTCAGCACCAGAGACCTGGGTTTGATTCCAGCATCGGGTGACTGTTTGTGTTGAGTTTGGACATTCTCCCAATGTCTGTGTGCGTTTCCTCCAGATGCTCCGGTTTCCTTCCAGAGTCTAAAGATGTGCAGGTTAGGTGAATTGGCCATGCTAAATTGCCCATAGTGTTCAGGAATGTGTAGGTTAGGTGCTTGTCAAGAGTGTGGTATTGAAAAGCACAGCAGGTCAGGCAGCATCCGAGGAGCAGGAAAATTGATGTTTCGGGCAAAAGCCCTTAATCAGGAAGGAGGCTGAGAGCCTCGGAGTTGGAGACATAAATGGGAGTGGGTTGGGTTGGGTTGGGTTGGGGTAAGGTGGGAAGTAGCTGCGAATGCAATAGGTGGATGGTGGTGGGGGTAAAGGTGATAGGTCAGAGAGGAAGGTGGAGCAGATAGGTGGGAAGAAAGATTGGTAGGTAGGACAGGCCATGAGGATGGTGCTGAGCTGGACGGTTGGAACTGGGGTAAGGTGGGGGAGGGGAAGAAGAAACTGGTGAAGTACACATTGATATCATGGGGTTGGAGGGTCCCAAAGCAGAAGATGAGGCGTTCTTCCTCCAGGTATCGGGTGGTAATGAGTGGCGATGGAAGAGGCCCAGGACCTGCATGTCGTCGGCAGGTTGAAGTGCTCGGCCACAGGGCAGTGGGGTTGGTTGGTGCAGGTGTTTGTCAGGGGTAAATATGGGGAGGGGAATGGGTCTGTCTGGGTTACTCTTCGGAGGGTTAATGTGGACTTGTTGGGCTGAAGGGCCTGTTTCCAAACTGTTGAGATTGTATTCTACTCTAGAATTGGAAGTGAAATATGAATAGGTGATCTAGGTCTTTAAAGTGATGTAAATGCATGGAAACAAAGTAGTCACCTCAAGAAATTACAGAGTCATGAACATAGCTAAGTTCAACATGCAAGCCACCCTTCCATTAATTGACTCCCTCTATACTCCCCGCTGCCTTGGGAAAGCACACAACATGATCAAAGACCCCTACTACCCCAGTTATAATCTCTTCCACTTTCTTCCATCAAGCAGAAGATATAAAAGTTTGAATAAACATATGAATAGATTCAAGAGCAGCTTCTTCCCTGCTGTGATCAGACTTTGGAATGGATCCTTCAAATGTGAATGCAGATCTCTCTCTCTCTCTCTCTGCAGCTATAACACTATATTCTGCACTCGGTTCTGCTACCCTGATCCACATTTATATGGTACAATTTGTCTGAACAGCACACAACACAATACTTTTCACTGTATCATGGTATGTGTGACAACAATAACTCAAACTCAATCAATGGCAAGATTCTGAAAACTTTATTTCAGGTTAGTGGGTAAAATAAGGAAATTGGATCAAAATGAGGTTTTTCTACTCTCACCCTATTTTGCCACCAGTCACAAGTGCTTTTATCACACCATGGTACTAAAACATCCACCCTGAATTTTTCTGATAGTTTCAGGCTCGTGCAGATCAGTAAGCAAAGGAAGAAATTTTAATTTAATGGAACAAAAAAAAAGCTGAGGATATTAATCCAAAGGGCTATTTATTCTCTGTTTCCATAAGGCAAAAAACATTCAACAATAATGTTAGGGATTTATAGTTTGATACTCATTATTTAAGTTATAATAATGCATTTGGTAATTTAACACAAATTAACTAATGGATTAACAGCAGGGTTTTGGACTTGATGGATAGGCAGACTTGTGTACAGTGTTCTTAATGTTAGATTAGGTTATTACCTAACACAAAAGATTGCAACTGGACTACAATGTCATTCATCACACCACGAGCTGAAATAAACTGCAGTCTAACAGTACAAGGTACAACTGTTCTTTAAGGTAAAAACAATGACTGCAGATGCTGGAAAACAGATTCTGGATTAGTGGTGCTGGAAGAGCACAGCAGTTCAGGCAGCATCCGAGGAGCAGTAAAATCGACGTTCGGGCAAAAGCCCTTCATCAGTGATAAAGGCAGAGAGCCTGAAGGGTGGAGAGATAAGCTAGAGGCGGGTGGGGGTGGGGAGAAAGTAGCATAGCTT
>NC_057737.1:25915704-25916999 GCF_004010195.1 Chiloscyllium plagiosum | reverse complement strand
GAATACTTCAACCCCAGGGCATCAATGTGGATTTCAACAGTTTCCTCATTTCCCCTTCCCCCACCTCACCCTAGTTCCAAACTTCCAGCTCAGCACTGTCCCCATGACTTGTCCGGACTTGTCCTACCTGCCTATCTCCTTTTCCACCTATCCACTCCACACCCTCCTCCCTGACCTATCACCTTCATCCCCTCCCCCACTCACCCATTGTACGCCATGCTACTTTCTCCCCACCCCTACCCTCCTCTAGCTTATCTCTCCACCCTTCAGGCTCTCTGCCTTTATTCCTGACGAAGGGCTTTTGCCCAAAACCTCGATTTTACTGCTCCTCTAATGCTGCCTGAACTGCTGTGCTCTTCCAGCACCACTATTCGAGAATCTGGTTTCCAGCATCTGCAGTCATTGTTTTTACCTCGTTGATTTTAACCCCACTGCGAATCCTCTTGCAAGGATGCCTGCCTTGAAGAAGTTTTCCTCCTCTCTCTACAAGAATCTCAGGTAGTCCCTCTCCCACTGCAACTCCCAGGTCATTTCCTCTGCCCTGAAGCTCTTCAACCATGTCCTGAAACAAACCCGTTACCACAGCCACATTTGCTTCCTCAGTGCATTCCTTCGTAATCAACTCATCCCACACGGACTCCGGACCATCTTTAAACCAGCAGAGTTCGAACCCGAACAGGACAAACAGTACAGACTACAGATTCAAAAACACCAGCAACGATTCTCCTTCAAGATCCTCTGCTCTACGCTTGCAGCAATGCGCCGGCACCTAACCCCTCTACAGTCAGCCCTGCCTCAGCTGAGGGCCACACTGTCTCAGAATTGCAAAGGACCCACTCTGTACTACATCCTCAGGAGAATTCATACTCTCAACAAACAGTATTTCAATTCCATCTCAAACATCAAAAACTGTAAGTACAACAAACTTTTATCCACCCACCTCCATAACCAGTGCTCCTCAAACATTCCAGAAGATTCCCCCGGCCTCTGGAACTGCTCAGACACCATTAGCCATGCGGCTGGTACAGCTGCCACCCCCACACTGATTGATGATGTCACTTCCACCCCAATCATGGCCACTCCCACAGCCACTTCCGGCCCTCACAATTCCTCATGCATCACACGTGACATCAAGTCCGCCCCTCATATCATCGCTGATGTCACACGCTCAGTGACTTCCATCACCCCTACTGCCGTGTCTGCCACCACTTCCGCCCCCACCAACGCCACTCACCTGCACTCTGCTGACATGCCCCCCCACAGATCCCACTGTCACCCTTCCTGGCCCCCAGAAC
>NC_057737.1:25901971-25913089 GCF_004010195.1 Chiloscyllium plagiosum | reverse complement strand
CCCCAGCAGAGTGGGAGGGGGAGTTGAAATGTTGGGCCTATCTTCTTTTCCACCTATCCACTCCACTCTCCTTCCTGACCTATCACCTTCATCCCCTCCCCCACTCACCTATTGTATTCTATGTTACTTTCTCCCCACCCCCACCCGCCTCTAGCTTATCTCTCCACCCTTCAGGCTCTCTGCCTTTATTCCTGATGAAGGGCTTTTGCCCGAAACGTCGATTTTACTGCTCCCTGGATGCTGCCTGAACTGCTGTACTCTTCCAGCACCACTAATCCAGAGAAGTGTTCTTTAAGTTGAATTATGAAAAGTAATAAGTTTCAAACAGATCTAGCAACTCAAGACCGTGCATTCATGAGTTGCTGTGAGCCATCAACAGCAGCAGAATCTGTAACCTCATGGCCCAGCATATTCCCCACTCAACCATTACCATCAAGGCACGGGATCAACCCTGGTTCAATGGAGAGTGCAGGAATGCATGCCAGGCTTACTTAAAAATGAAGTGTCAACCAGAAGAAACGACTTGTATGTCAAACAGCATAAGCAGCAAGTGTAAGACAAAGCTAAGTGAGCCCACACCATCGGATCAGATCGAAGCTGTACAGTCCTGCCACATCCGGTCGTGAATTGTGGTGGACTTTTAAGCATAGAGGAGGCTGCTCTACTAATCTCGATTAAAGTGGTGCTGGAAAAGCACAGCAAGTCAGGCAGCATCCGATGTTTCGGGCAAAAGCCCTTCATCAAGAATCATTCCATTTACTATCCCATCAGCCTACTCTCGATCATCAGTAAAGAAATGGAAGGTGACATCAACAAGCAATACCTGCTTAGCAAAAACTTCCTCAGTGTCACCTAGTTTGACTTGCCTTCACTGCCAAGGACACTTAGTTCCTTGGTACAAACACAGACAAAGGAGCTGAATTCCAGAGGTGAGGTGACAGTGACAGCCCTTGATATCAAGGCCACATTTGACTGAGTATGCCATCAAACTAGCAAAACTGGAATCAACGGGCATGGGGGGGCAAATTCTCCACTGGTTGGAGTCATATCTGGCACATAAGATGATGATTGTGGTTGTTGGAGGTCAGGTCCAGGATATCTCTGCAGGAGTTGCTCATGCTGGTGTCCTAAGCCCAACCATCTTCAGCTGCTTCATCAATGATTTTCCCTCCATCATGTGATATTTGTCTTTTTAACTTTGCTTCTCGTTTTTGCTGACCTATGGTTTTACTGTCTACAGTTGTAATGTAACTTTTTTTCTTCATTTCTCTATTCTGTAACTTAGGATTATATCTAAGTACTCTATGCTTAAGATGGCATGTGTGTTGGTGACATTGTTACACCATCACTACTCTTGTAACAGATGAAGCCATACCTAAGATGGCACTGTAAGTGGCAACTTATAAACCTTTCACTGTACTCATTTGTGTATGCATCAATAAGCCAATTCATTCATTCATCATAGGGTCAGAAGTGGAGATGATTCACTGATGATTATACAGGGGCCAGCACCATTGCAACTCCTCAGATACTGAAGCAGTCCATGTTCAAATGCACAAGATCTGGATAATAACCAGGCTTGGGCTGACAAGTGGCAAGTAACGTTCACACCACACAAATGCCATGCTATTATCATCACCAATAAGAGACAATCTAACCACTGCCCCTGACATTCAATGTGTTACGATCACTAAATCCCCCACTACCCACATCCTGGGGGGTTACCATTGACCAGAAACTCAACTGGACTCACCATATAAATACAGTGGCTGCAAAAGCAGATCAAAGGCTAGGAGTAGTGCAGTGAATAACTCACCTCCTAACTCCCTAAAGCCTGTCCATTGTATACAAGGCATAAGTCAAGAGTGTGAAATACTCCCCATTTGCCTGGATGAGGGCAGCTCCAACAACACTCATGAAGCTTGAAACCATCCAAGACAAACCAGCCCTCTTGATTGGGACTACATCCACTCCCTTCACCACTGATGCTCAATAGCAGCATTGTGTGCTATCTGCAAGACCAAAAGAAAACACAGAAAATCACCAAACATCTTTTAGCAGCCCCTTCCAAACCCACAATCACTTCCATCTGGAAGGACAAGAGCAGCATCTGCAAGTTCCCTTCAAAGCCATGCACCATCCTGCCTTGGAAATATATCATCGTTCCTTTCACAGTACTGGGTCAAAATCCTAAAATTCCCTCCCCAGTGACATTGTGAGTCTACCTACAGCATAGAAGCTGCAACAGTTCAAGAAGACAACTCACCACCACCTTCTCAATGACAACTAGGGATGGGCAATAAATGCTGGCCAACCAGCTGTGCCCAGAGTCCATGAATGAATAAAAAACAAGTTTTGTAATAATTACAGCCTTGCTCTTAGATAGTGCTAGGTAGAATCCACTGAGGATAGGATGTTGTATCCTGAGAGCTCCAATGCTGGTACAGAGAAAACACTGATATCCAAACAAAGCAAAACAAAATTGAAGCTACTTCACAAGTAGAAGGAAAAGATCTCCCTAATATTTCTATCCCTCAATATGCATGCTCATTTTTCAAGTAGGAAGATATTTCTTGTATAGAAAACACACAACTCCAAATATCAAATCAAGGAAAGCTGTCCTTTTATTTTTGTGTTGAAAGCTAAAGGGACTTGTAAGTTCAGAATTTAATAATTTGAACAATTGACTCTTGTGATGTGTTTAGAGGTCTACGCACATCCCAGCAAAATGACTGCCCATTTTAGTTCTTCAGTTCTACTAATTTGAGGAACATTCTAAGCTATTATCTTTCCTTGTTTGCAATAATTGACTTCTTGATTAATAATACAAAACATTCCTCTTTCGCATCATCCCCCATCTCAAGATCCTATACTCAAGAGCTGCCTGACCAGAACCTCCCTACACCATATATTTGTGATAGCAATGACATCACATCTCTATGGCTCGAACCCATGACTAGAAATGTCAACAGCCATAGTTCACCCTGTACCCTATCCATGTAGAAGCCCAGAGTTACTGTGATGTGTTTGACATCATGCTTTGGAAGTTCCAAATCCCTTCCCATTCACTATGTCCCACCCTACGATCTATAATAGCCTATTATCATTATTACCATTCCCTCAGCAACCCAGGGTAGTGAAGTCCAGCCCAGACTTGAGTTACCTACTTTCTCAGTATTTCATAGTCAGGCCCAATAAGCTCCATGACATTATTGACCAAGCTCCAGGACTGGCCAGAGCCCATCAACCCTCAGTCTGTAAGTGCAAGAATTCCTGGACTCTGGTAGGACCAATTGCCTGACTGACCACGGCCAAACTCTTGACTTGAAAAGGATGAGCCCCCTGACTGGCTGAGGCAGTACCATCGGGCTGACAGTGGTCCTCCATCACACCAGTGAGGATCCCTAGAAGCATGCAAGTCATAGGAGCTCCAAAGTAAAATTCTAAACTGCTGATGCGGTGTTTAAGTTAACCTGAGAACAGGCATGATGATGTGGTGAGGATGGTGGGGATTTGCCAAGTAGTGCGAATGAAAGGTTGAGTAAATGGTGCCTGTGGAGCATGCTGGGATAATATTCTGAAGAAACAGTTACATGATCACCACGACAAGCATTTGGCGAGTTGCAGTACCTGCAAGCAGATACTTGCTCTGATTTACACATCTGGAATTTGCCAAAAGGCAACTACTCTTCCAAGGGGAATCAACTATCACAATGCAGAGAAAAACAAGGTGATGCCCAAGAACAAAAATGAATGGAACGTAAATAGAAATATACACACAGACACAAATAAATACACTGAAACAAAGGAGTCTGCCATACATTACCCTGATGTGGAGGTACTGGTGTTGGACTAGGGTGGATTTAGTTAAAAATCTCACAACACCAGGTTATAGTGCAACAGGTTTATTTGGAAGCACAAGCTTTCAAGGCGCTGCCTCTTCATCAGGTGGTTATGGAATAGGACCATAAGACACAGAATTTATAGCAAAAGGATTATAGTGTCATGGAGCTGTAATGATGTATTAAACAAATTTAGATCAAGTCTTCCATTAGCTCAAAGAGATAAGCTGAACCCATCTAAAGCAGATTCATGTATCTAGGTACTTCTGATACCGATGTCACAGAAAACAAAATCATTGACAAAGAAAATAATGCTATACATGATAATACAAAGCATCTCACCTCAAAATCCACGTAAATATAAACACATTGTTTTAACAAACACAATCAAAAGACATAGGAACAGATTACTAGTTCTGCTGCCAGAGCAATAATCTGACTGAAAAAATTGCCTGTTATTTAAAGCACGCCTAAATTTTATGCCATAATTTTCACAGTACTACTCCAATGACACAGTCTAACCCTGAAAGGGTGGCACCAAGCAGTAGATGGAGGATAAAATTATGACTCATTTCTAATGCAGCATCACCTCAACTTCATAGACCAAAGAGTAGGCTCGATGATAGGCAGGACAAGAATTTTGTTCCAGACTTGAGTTAACATCTGTAGCTCCTCTGTCATCTGTCATTCTTAATTCCTTGGTCATGAACTAAATGCTGGATAAGTTATGAGAGCATCACAGACAAAGGGAAAAGATGGTGAACTTAAATTAGGATTGCTTTACCCTCCCTTAAGTCAAATTCACTGGGGCCTTGTATGATTGACCCCTTTCCCTATTACTCTCATACCTTACTGAGGTAGGCCAAAGGATGTTCCCAAACTGTGGTTTTCAAATTCCAAAGTTTGAAATAAAACTCATAGGAAAAATCCTTCAAAATAAATGCAAAGATAAAGCTTACTTACAAAAATATTCAAAATGTGAGATAATTACTTTGTTTCTTTTGTTCCAACTTTAAAAAAACCCAAGGCCACCATAGCTGTTTACTTTTTTGGCTTTGAGCAGGCAACTCAATACCTCTGTCTCAACCTTTCTTCATTGAAAAAGAACAAAATGCATCTCTTAAAGTCATTGTTTCATCACAATAGATACCAGGCTGTTGATACAGAGCTGTGAAAGCATTATATTGACAGCAGTGCTATCTGTTGGATGATATGTTAAACCAAAACACTGTGGTATACTCTTGCAAGATCCATCGGTTTCCTGACACTTAATCAATACCAAAATAAAACGATCTGGTTATTTCATTGATATCTGCCAGAAGTTCTTTTGAATGTATTGGCTGTTGTGCTACATACTTTTTGATGAATTATCATAAATCAATTGCATTCGTCATTTTCATCTATGTGGGTAACAACATCTCACAGAGTTCTTCACATTAACTTTGTAGAATTCAGGATACAGATAACTGAACCATGGTAAATATCATTTGTATGGATTTTCAGCAGGCATTTTGACAATCAGCCACTTGACAGATGGGGTGCAGAAATTAAAACACATGGTTACAGACATGGCTGGAGACAGAAAGCAAAATGTAAGATCTTGGTGGAATGCAGGGATCAGCTGTACTCCATTATTCAATCTTAGAAACTCTGTTGACTTCCATTTATATTAAAGAATTGGACACAAGCCGAGAAGAAGTTTTGCCATGGTGTGCTAATAATATCAAGATAGAGGGCATGATGAAAAATTGAAAAGGATGCAAAGTTTGCTTGGCAAATTAAGTATATAGATGACAGAGATCCACAAAGCTGAAAAATGCTAAAAATCAATTTTTGACAAGATAGTGAAAGGAAGTGGCACCATTCAAGTGTAAAATATAAAAAGGATACCCTAAAAAGTACACAGCTGTGGGATTGGCTCTTAATTGGTTTCTAAAATGGCTGGACAAGCCATTTAGATGTCTCAAGGACAAATTGGGATTGTCAATAAATCCTTGCCTTACCAGGGATACCTAAAATGAAGCAGGAAAAACATTGTGAAATTAAATATGGAAGTGCAAAAGTGTTGCTAGATTTGAGCTGTACAGTCAAAGAAATATGTGCTATTATGTGCACTTTTTCATACATAGGGATTAGAGCTGGTTTACAGCTTAGAATTTATGATTAGAATAGGAATGAAAAGTTATAGTTATCCAAAAAGACTTCAAAAATCAGCATTTGTGGTTTCATTGAAACAAAGAATAGAGCATGGATCTCACAAAAATATTTGAAAATTTAACAGTGAAATACTGGAGGCGATACTGGGTGGTAAACCCTTGGAACAGATGGAATGTTACATTGACACCCTGGCTAATATTACATTCCAGTCATCTCAGTGGAGAGTATAGTAAGTGGTGAGATGAAAATTGTCCCCATCTTTCTGTTGTTTGGTATGATGAAATAGCCTAAGGATAAATATTCAGAAGGATAAAGTAGGAATGTGGAAGCTATTTTTAATTAGACAGGATTAATGTAATGTGAATGGCCTTGCTACAGTGGGCTATTAAAATAGAGGAAATAAGCATTAGTAAACAAGAAAGGACAGATACAAAGGCATAATATTGCAGGAAATACTCATCATGTCAGGTAGAACATACAAAGAAAGCAGAGCCAATAATCATATTTAATGAATGCATTAGGAATCTAACGCATTGGCTACAGAACCAGTGACAGCAACACTTCCAATTGGAAAGGCCCACTGAATTAACTGTCAATCAGGCAATTAACTGGACACTAGCAAGAATTCTGCAGGATCAAGGATCTTGGAGGTGAAATTCCATGAACCTGAGAAATTCTGGCCTCTGAGATATGCATTGCTCAGCAAACCCAGAGGGAGGATGTCACCAGCAAGGATGTGGGATGGTTCTTAACAGTCACCCAACCTAACCTAGCCCTAACCTTTTCAATGCAGGGTTCCTAAGTCAACTGTTGAGTGCATTGGAATGCAAAATCCAACTAAAAACACCAACAGAGTTGGCGTTCCAGGCACCCAGCATAAAGAGTATTCCATCACAGCAATAAGATCTTTAAATGAGTATTAACTGGGAATCCATGGGAAAAGTAAATTCCAGTGATAGAGATGAAGTGATTTTAATCTCTCTGTTTTCCATCCTATTAGAGAGCATTCATTTCCATTTCTAACTCTCCACACTTCAGTTGAAAGTAATCAACCTAAAACATTAGTTTTGTTTCACTCTCCACTCTCCACCTCCTACATATTTCCAGTATTTTCAGGTTTATTATAACAGACTAAAGGATATTGAGAAAAAGCAATGTATCAGAATTATAATTTGTACTGCTGATTGAATTGCTAGCACCATTAAATCCAAATTAGCTCTATCTGTTCCACAAGTTCTATGATCCAACAAATATATTTACTGTAGATTATCTGACAGTAAGAATTTCTCTAGTCACAACATTTAACAAATAAAACGTAGATGTGATTTTCTCCTCTTTGTAGAAAGTTTTATTACTTCACAAGAAAATTTAAACTGAGGACACTTTCCGTAAGACCATAAGACACATGGGCAGAAATAGTCCATTCAGCCCATCAAATCTGCTCTACCATTCAATCATTGCTGATATGACTTTCACTAATATATTTACAACATTACATCTTATAATAATCAAAGTAATTCTTACCACCAATTGGTGCATTTGAACTTTATATCAGAAGCTTCTACCAACGGAAAGTGCCTGCATCCAAATTTCCGTGTGCCATGATTTAAACAATTGGAAAGGTTGATCTATCATGTCTCCTAAATGTAATATTAGCACTATTCTGAGATCTAAATTGTAGTTTTAAAAAAATTGGATTTCACTACTACAATTTAAGTTCATAGTTGCAATCAAAGAGCAATATAATGACTTTACAGGATTACAAGGCACTGGATTGTGCATCTTTCCATTGTATTGCTACAGTACCTAAATGGGCTACATCTGATAAAGTTATTTTACCAACAAAAAGATCTCACTCTATTGTATTTATTAACTTCACTCACTTTATCAACTACCCTGAAGGATGAATCCATTAATTAAGAAGAAACATTTGGAGTTTATGGCATTGTTGCTTGTGCTTAATTTGCGATACTAACCAATCAATACACACAAAATCAACTTGTATTATCTTCACTAAATCCTGCATCTGACAGTGGAAACTATCCTCAAAGTAATTAACCAAATTACTCAGTGGGATAGTCTAATTTTATGTTGTTTTTTGCACCCACTAATTTACATTATGTGTAGAATAGGTGATCTTCCATTTTCTAAGGCATCCATACATTAAATGCTGAAAAACATTTTAATACATTAGGTCAGATCTTCTCACTGACAGCAATGCTCCACATATTGTTGCTGTCTCTGGAGATCATTACACACTTAGTTTTCGGTAATGTTTCAGCCAGAACCTCCAGTATGGGTCAGAGGGGTGTTGAAAGTGTGGGAAATATAGGCAGTGTGTGTGGGTAGACTTGTGCTATCCATCATTGAATTACACCAGAGATGAAACAACATGATGATTCTAGACTAAGTGCCTAAGTAACACTTATCTAGCCTAAATCTCCATCATGGAGATCAGTGTAAAGGACTTTGTAATCAGAGGGTCCCAGGTTGCACAAATCAATGCATTGGATGTTTGAATTCCCAGGGCAATTTGATGGGTCAAGGTTTCTCTTGGGTCCTCAAGTGCACCAGCAATTTAAGTTCAGTGCATCGCAGTTCTGAAACCAGAAGATCTGGTCTAATATATAAAGCAATTAAAGTCAAACTTCAATTATGTTATAATTAACTCAACAACTTACCTAGCATGGTCCCCACCACACACCAAAAACAAACTATTCAGTTTCAGGCCAACTTTCTTACTGAGAAATATGCAGCATGGAAACGGACATTTCGGTCCAACTCGTCCATGCCAACCAGATATCCTAAATGAATCTACTCCCATTTCCCAGCATTTGGCCCATATCACTCTAAACCTTTCCTATTCATATAACCATCCAAATGCCTTTTAAATGTTATAATTGTACCAGTCTCCACTACTTCCTCTGACAGGTCATTCCATACACGCACCACCCTCTGTGGAAAAAGTTGGCCTTTAGGTCCCTTTTAAATATTTGCTCTCTCACCTTAAACCTATGCCCTCTAGTTTTGAACACCCCTACCCCAAAGATCTTGTCTATTTATCCTACCTCTGCCCCTCATGATTTTATAAACCTCTATACGGTCACCCCTCAGCCTCCAGGGAATACAGCCCCAGCCTATTTAGTCTCTCCCTTCAGCTCAAACCCTCCAACTCTGACAATATCCATGTAAATCTTTTCTGAACCCTTTCAAGTTTCACAACATCCTTCCTATAGCAGGGAGACCAGAATTGCACGCAATATTCCAAAAGTGACTTAACCAATGTCCTGTACAAGAGCAACATGACTTCCCAACTCCTCATACTCAATACACTAACCAATAAAGCAAGCATACCAAATGCCTTCTTCACTATCCTATCTACTTGCGACTCCACATGCATGGAACTATGAACCTCAAGGTCACTTTGTTCAGCAACACTCCCTAGGACCTTAGCAGCAAGTGGACAAATCCTGCCCTGATTTGCCTTCCCAAAATGCAGCCCCTCACATTTATCTAAATTAAACACCATCTGCCATTCCTTGACCCATCGGTCCATCTGATTAAGACCCCCATTGTGCTCTGAGGTAACCTTCTTTGCTATCCACTACACCTCCAATTTTGATATCATCTGCAAACTTACTAGTTATATCTCCTCTGTTCACATCCAAATCATTTATATACATGAAGAAAAGCAGTGGATCCAGCACCGTTTCTTGTGGCACACTGCTGGTCATAGCCATCCAGTCTGAAAAACAACCCTCTACCAGCACCCTCTGATTTCTACCTTTGAGTCAGTTCTGTAACCAAATTGCTCGTTCTCCCTGTATTCCATGTGATCTAACCTTGCTAATCAATCTAGCATGAGGAACCTTGTCAAATGCCTTACTGAAGTCTATATAGATCATGTTTACCATTATGCCCTCATCAATCCTCTTCATTACTACTTCAAAAAACTCAATCAAGTTAGTGAGATATGATTTCTTATGCACAAAGCCATGTTGACTAACCCTAATGAGTCCATGCCTTCCCAAATACAAGTGAATCCTATCCTTCAGGATTCTCTCCAACAACTTGCCCACCACCAATGTCAGGCTCAACAGTGTATAGTTCCATGGCTTTTCCATATCACCTTTCTTAAATAATGGCGCCATTATCCAGTCTTCCAGCACCGCACTTGTGGCTATTGATGATACATGTATCTCAGCAAAGGGCCCAGCAATCACTTCCCTAACTTCCCATAGAGTTCTCGGATACACCTGCTCAAGTCCTGGGGATTTATCCAACTTTATGTGTTTTAAGACACCCAGCACTTCCTCCCCTGTAATATGGACATTTTTCAAGATGTCGTTATTTATTTCCTCACATAATCTATCTTCCACATCCTTCTCTACAGTAAACACTAATGCAAAATACTTGTTTACTATCTCCCCCATTGCCTGCAGTTCCACACAGAGGTGGCCTTGCTGATCTATAAAGGGCCCTATTCTCTCCCTAGTTACCCTTTTGTCCTTAATTTGTAGAATCCCTTCAGACTCTCATTAATCCTATTTGTCAAAGCTATCTCATGTCCCCTTTACTGCCTTTATACTCTTCTCGGGATGCACTCGATCTCTGCTGTTTACACCGACATAGGTTTCCTTCTTTTTCTTGACCAAGACCTCAATTGCTCGAGTCATCTAGCATTCCCTACACCTACCAGCCTTGTCTTGCACCCTAACAGGAACATACTGTCTCTGGATTCTCATTCTGTCATTTTTGAAGACTACCCATTTTTCAGACATCCCCTTACCTGTGAACATCCACCCTCAATCAACTCTTGAAAGTTCTTGGGCATGAGCCCTTCTTCAGGAATGAGGAAAGTGTGTCCAGCAGGCTAAGATAAAAGGTGGGGAGGAGGGACTTGGGGGAGGGGCATTGGAAATGTGATAGGTGGAAGGAGGTCAAGGTGAGGGTGATAGGCCGGAGTGGGATGGGGGCGGAGAGGTCAGGAAGAAGATTGCAGGTTAGGAAGGCGGTGCTGAGTTCGAGGGATTTGACTGAGACAAGGTGGGGGGAGGGGAAATGAGGAAACTGGAGAAATCTGAGTTCATCCCTTGTGGTTGGAGGATTCCTAGGCGGA
>NC_057737.1:25886952-25901611 GCF_004010195.1 Chiloscyllium plagiosum | reverse complement strand
CCTATCACATTTCCAACGCCCCTCCCCCAAGTCCCTCCTCCCTACCTTTTATCTTAGCCTACTGGACACACTTTCCTCATTCCTGAAGAAGGGCTCATGCCCGAAATGCCGATTCTCCTGCTCCTTGGATGCTGCCTGACCTGCTGCGCTTTTCCAGCAACACATTTTTAGCTCTGATCTCCAGCATCTGCAGTCCTCACTTTCTCCTCTTGAAAGTTCTTGTCTAATACTGCCAAAATTGGCCTTCCTCCAATTTAGAACTTTAACTTTTAGATCTATCCTTTTTCATCGCCATTTTAAAACTATCAGAATTATGGTCACTGGCCTCAAAGTACTGCACCACTGACACTTCAATCACCTGCGAACGTCTTTGCCCCACTGCGAATACATTGGTGAATTTTCAGTGGAGAGCGGCGAGTGAATCCCTTCTCATGGTGCCCTGCATTTCTATGGTTTCTCCCCAGTGTGACTGAACTTGTGGTTCCTGAGGCCAGTTGATTGGCTGAAGCCTTTTTTGCACACAGAACACAAGTATCCATTTTCCCCAATGTGAACGGTGCTTTCTCCTTCCATGTCTAAAATGTGTTGCCATTCCTATGTGATAAATTGGCTGACTCAATTAGGTCATGATGTGATGTTTGCTTTGAGTTTCTGGACTTCAAATCATTCTCTTTGCATACCCAGTTCTAAACCTCCTCGAATATTCATGCTTTTATTTTTCCCCCACAGTCAGGTCAGAATCAAAACAGAGAGCTCCTCAGATCTCTGGTCGCTTGTACTTGGTAAGAGTTCTATTAGGTCTTACGGGTCTACCACTTAAAGGTGGCTGGAGCTTTATTCCAATCCCTAAATCACACATGCTATGTAAAAGGTTCTGATCTCCATTCTCATTTGAGTCGGATGTAGAACTGGGTCATCTGCTATCAGAACAACAGTTCTATTGTCAAATGTCGGACTGGAACAGCCAGAACTAGAAGGCATAACCTCAAACCTGCATATGGGATTTCCTCTCCATTAATTTTGTCAATTTTTTCTTAATCCCCGAATCCATAAACCTTAGTTCCTACTGGCTTGAGATACCTTCCAAGGCTTTCAGAATTTGTGTTCCTTTCAAAAGCACTTTTGTCCCCTGCATGCAAATTAGGCCACAAATTGCACCAGAAAAGGAAAATTACCCCTTAATATGTTGAATAAGCTTTCAATTTATGCATCTACTGCTTATGGAAATGCTGTGTCATTATTTCAAATAAAGAGACCACTACTTCATTGTATGAGATGGAAACTATATTAAGCCATCAGAAGCTCAAAAGGGATACTGCTTAAGCATTAAAAAAAAACTAAAAAAAACGTACACCTTAATTTTTCACAATCCGCTTCTCACTTAACCAACTTCTAGTACAGCACCTTCATTTCTTTACTATATTTAATGCAGCAAAATCCTCAAGGAATTTCACTTCAAACAAAATTTGATACAGAAGTTTGCTTGAAGAGGCAGTTCCAATGGTGCTAGCAAATCTGTCTCACCTCACCCAAATCGATACTTTTCACATTTTCAAAGCCTCAACTGCAAGGGTGAGAACCCAAACCTGTTCTCACCCATAAGACCAGCAGATATAAGAACAGAATTCGGCCATTCAGCCCATTGGGTCTTCTCTGCTATAATGTGGCTGATATAGTCACATCCACTGACTCTCCTCAGCCCTACTTGCTCACAATCACCTCAAAGAACTCTTAACAGGTTTATCAGGCATGACCCTCCCCCTGAAGAAGCCATGCTAACTGAGTCATATTTTACCATGCACTTTCAAGTACTCTGCAACAAAGGTTAGACAAAGGAGAGCGGTGAATTTGATTACATTTGGATTTCCAGAAGGCCTTTGACAAGGCACTGCTAAATAAGATGAGAGCCCATCGTTAAAGGCAAGGTTAGACATGGATAGAGGACTGGCTGACTGGCAGATGGCTGACAGTGGGGTCTTTTTCAGGATGGCAGCCAGTGACTAGTGGAGTTCTCAAAGAGTGCATGTTGGCACCACAATCATTCACATTATACAATCTCATCTTTAATAAGAGACTCTAAAATCTTATCAATGACCAAGGTCAGGCTATCCAACCTGTAGTTTCCTGTCTCCCCACTACTCTTTGACTATCGGACCAACAGATCCACGTCATACGTCATATCAATTGCCCTTCACACCTCCCCAGAACATTTTGATAGCAAGAACAGCTACATAATTGACTACAGTTCAGCTTTCAACACTATTACCCCCTCGAGACAGTTTACTAAACTTAGTGATCTCGGACTAAGCCCCATGCTCTGCAACTGAATCCTCAGTTTCCTGACCCACAGTAAAGATTGGGGACAATATTTCATTGTCACTAACACTCAACACTGGAGCCCCCTACTGTACTCACTACACATCCATGACTGCGTCACCAAATACCAGACTAATGCCATTTACAAGTTCACTGATGACACAACCATAGTTGGCTGAATCTCAGATGGCGACAAAACAGACTACAGACAGGAGGTGGAAGACCTGGAAAAATGGTGCATTGAGAACAACCTAGCTCTCAATGTTGGCAAAAGCAAGGAACTCATTATTGACTTTTGGTGGGATGTTACTCATGCCCCCCCAGACAAATTATAGCACAGAGGTGAAACGAGTGGAGAGTGTCAAGCTCCTGGGAGTGGTCATCCACAAAAAGCTTTCTTGGACTCTTCATGTGGATACACTGGTTACAAAGGCCCAACAGCATCTCTTCTTTCTCAGGCAGCTGAGGAAATTTGACCAACCTTTATAGGTGCACCATCGAGAGCATTCTGTCTGGATGTATCACTACCTGGTATGACAACTGTACCATTCAAGATCGGAGACGGTTGCAGAGAGCGGTGAACTCGGCCCGGACAATCACAAAGGCCAAACTCCCTCCCATCTACCAGGCCAGCTGTCAAGGAAAGGCCACCAGCATTCTCAAAGATCTATCCCACCCTGGCAATGTTTTTCTACAACCTCTACCATCAGGGAGAAGGTTCAGAAGCCTGAACACATGCACCAGCCAGTTTCGAAACAGTTTCTATCCTACTGTTGTTAGAATACGGAATGGACTCACAAACTCTTAACATTTACCTGTACCTGTATTTTTGTTTTTGCCACCATTTACGTATTACTTACTTATCTATGCTACTTAACTCTGTGATGTGCCTGCATTGCTCGCAAGACAAAGCTTTTCACTGTGCCTCAGTACACATGACAATAAATTCATTTTAATTCAGTTCCTGTGTTATGTTAGCTATTTTCCACTCCACTGGAACTCTCGCTGACTCCAGTGATTCCTGAAAGATCACCACCAATGTCTCTGCAATCTCCTCAGCCATTTCCTTCAGAACTCTGGAGTGCAGTCCATCTGATGTGGGTAATTTATCCACCTTCCAACCATTCAGCTTCTCCAGCATCTTTTCCATAGCGATGGCCACTACACTCACCTCTGCCTCCTGACTCTCTTGAAGTTCTGGTATGCTGCTGATGTCTTCCACTTTGAAAACTAAAGCAAAGTACCTATTCAGTTCCTTGATCATTTCTTTGTTCCTCCTTACTACTTCTCCAGCTTCATGTTCCAGCAGTCCAATGTCTACTCTTGCCTCTCTCTTACTGTTCAGATTTTGTTTTAAACTCTTGCAATCTTCTTTTATATTACTATCTAGCTTACACTCATATTTCATCTTCTCCACCCTTATCGCATAATTTATTTTTCCTCAGCTGACTTTTAAAGATTTCCCAATGCTCTGGCTTCCCACTAGTTTCATCACATAGCACACTTTTTCTTTTATTTTTATGCTGCCACTGATTTATCTTGTCAGCCATGGTTGTCTCATCCTCCCCTTAGTATTTTTTTTCTTCCTTGATATGAATTTCTGCTATGTCTCCCAAATGAGCCCCAGAAATACCTGCCATTGCTGCTCCACTGTCTTCCCTGCTTGGCTCCCTTTCCAGTCATCTCTGACCACCTCCTCCTTCATGTCTTTGTAGTTACCTTTATTCAATTGTAATACCATTGGATTTGATTCAATATTCTCCCTCCCTAACTGTAGTGTGAATTCTATCATATTATGGTCACTACCCCCTCCCCCCCTCCCCACCCAGAGATCCCTTAATCTAAAGCTCCCTAATAAAGGTATTACACATTACACATGATCAATTCCAGAACTGTCTGTTCCCTAGTGGGCTCTATACAAGCTGCTCCAAAAAACACTCCCTAGGACCTTACCATTAAGTGTCTAAATCCTGCTAAGATTTGCTTTCCCAAAATGTAGCACCTCGCAGTTATCTGAATTAAACTCCATCGGCCATTTCTCAGCCCATTGGCCCATCTGATCAAGATCCCATTGTAATCTGAGGTAACCTTCTTCCTATCCACTACACCTCCAATTTTGGTGTCATCTGCAAACTGACTAACTATACCTCTTAAGCTCACATCCAAATCATTTACATACATGACGAAAAGTAGAGGACCCAGCACTGATCACTGTGGCACTCCACTGGTCGTCGGCCTCCAGTCTGAAAAACAACCCTCCACCACCACCCTCTGTCTTCTACCTTTGAGCCAGTTCTGTACCCAAATGGCTAGTTCTCTCTGTGATCTAACCTTGCTCACCAGTCTCCCATGGGGAACCTTGTCGAACGCCTTACTGAAGTCCTTATAGATCACATCTACCCCTCTGCCCTCATCAATCTTCTTTGTTACTTCTTGAAAAAACTCAATCAAGTTTGTGAGACATGATTTCCCATGCACAAAGCTATGTTGACTATCTCTATTCAGTCCTTGCCTTTCCAAATACATGTACATCCTGTCCCTCAAGATTCCCTCCAACAACTTGCCCACCACTGACGTCAGGCTCACTGGTCTATAGTTCCTTGGTCTATATTTCCTTACCACCCTTCTTAAACAGTGGCACCACGTTAGCCAACCTCTAGTCTTCCGACACCTCACCTGTGACTATTGATGAAACAAATATCTCAGCAAGAGGCTCAGCAATCACTTCTCTAGCTTCCTACAGAGTTCTAGGGTACACCTGATCAGGTCCTGAGGATTTATCCACCTTCATGCGTTTCAAGACATCCAGCACTTCCTCCTGTGTAATATGGACATTTTTCAAGATGTCACCATCTATTTCCCTGCATTCCATATCTGCCACGTCCTTTTCCACAGTAAATACTGATGCAAAATACTCATTTAGTATCTCCTCCATTTTCTGCGGTTCCACAAAAAGGCCGCCTTGCTATTCTCTCCCTAGTTACCCTTTTGTCCTTAATGTATTTGTAAAACCCTTTGGATTCTGCTTAATTCTATTTGCCAAAGCTATCTCATGTCCCCTTTTTGCCCTCCTGATTTCCCTCTTAAGTATATTCCTACTTTTTTTAATACTCTTCTAAGGATTCACGCGATCTATCCTGCCTATACCTTACATATGCTTCCTTTTTTTTCTTAACCAAACCCTCAATTTCTTTAGTCATCCCAGCATTCCCTATACTACCAGCCTTTCCTTTCACCCCAACAGAAATATACTTTCTCTGGGTTCTTGTTATCTCATTTCTGAAGGCTTCCCATCTTCCAGTTGTCCCTTTGCCTGCGAACATTTGCCCCCAATCAGCTTTTGAAAGGTCTTGCCTAATACCATCGAAATTGGCCTTTCTCCAATTTAGAACTTCAACATTTAGATCTGTCTATCCTTTTCCATCACTATTTTAAATCTAATGGAATTATGGTCGCTTTCTCAGTTCCACCCAAATAACTTCCCTGGATGTATTTCTGGGAATATCCTCCCTCAGTATAGCTGTAATGCTATCCCTTAACAAAAACACCACTTCCCCTCCTCTCTTGCCTCCCTTTCTGTCCTTCCTATAGCATTTGTATCCTGGAACATCAAGCTGCCAGTCCTGCCCATGCCTGAGCCATGTTTCTGTAATTACTATTATATCCCAGTCCCATGTTCCTAACCATGCCCTGAGTTCATCTGCCTTCCCTGTTAGGCCCCTTGCATTGAAATAAATGCAGTTTAATTTATTAGTCCTATCTTGTCCCTGCCTGCCCTGACTGTTTGACTCGCTTCTGTTCTCAACTGTACCATCCCTCATGGAACATCTTTCCTCTTTCTACTTAAATCATTGGTACCTACATGGATCACAACAACTGGATCTTTCCCCTTTCACTCCAAATTCCTCTGGGACTCAGATGTATTATCCTGAACCAGGACACCAGGCAATAACACAGCCTTTGGGACTCTTGACCCTGGCCACAGTGAAGTGTCTATTGCCATGACTATACTATCCCCAATTACAACTACATTTTTCTTTTCAATCCCCTATTGAAGGGCTTGTATAATGATGCTATGCTCCCTACAAATCCCATTCTCATCCACACAGGGAGCAAGAATCTCAAACCAGTTAGACAGGGTCAATGAATGAGGCTCCTTCAGCTCTACCTCCTGGAATCCTCTACCTGTCTCACTGGTAGTGACTCCTTCCCGTCCTTGACCACTGACTAAATTTGAGGTAATTAATCTAAGGGTTGTAACTGCCTCCTGAAATACAAGTAATTCTCACTCTCCCTGACGTGTCACAGTGTTCAAAGCTCAGTCTCCAGCTTATCAACTCTGAGCCAAAGTTCCTGAAGCAACCAACACCGTTCCCACATCACACAGTTACAACACAACCCCTGGCCCGGCACTTCTATTTTAATTACTTAGTTCTTAATTTGATTTTTTAAAAATCACACTGGTCTTTTAGTCTGCGGCCTGTAAATAATTCCTGAATTAACCTCAACCTATAATACATAGGCAAGTTAATAGCAATTACCCACCAGTGAACTTAAAGTTTACCTGTGATGCCACTTTTTTGTGCTGGGCCCCGATCCTGGACTTCAATTTATCCTGTTAAACAAAAACCTTACAAACTATGAGTCAAACAAAGTAACTAAAATGCGCTCTTCTCCCCTACACCAAATTCTCTAAACTATATGTACACTCGGGCTGTATCTCACTCTGGATGTGATTTATATGTGGAAACTTTTCGGAAATTCAAAACTTAAATGAGTATTGGTCTAAATACATATTCCACATCCCTTAAATACACTACACCAATGTCAAATCTGGCTATTAGACATTTGAACAGAATTAGTTTGTGCATTTCAGCACAGTGTCTAGAAATTATTCATCAAGTCACTGTGGCGAGGGACCTGCTCTTTTAGGGAGAGTTCTGAACCAGAAGGAAAACTAAAATTATTTTCATTTGATTGCTGTCTGAAATTACATCACAGTAGTTACTTACGGAAGAATGCATCAGAGAAAATAAAACGGGACAAATAGCTCTCTATCAGTAATTTGTTCAAGTATATTTGTCAGTGCGCTACAGTTGACATTAATATGAAACATTGATTTTGTTTACAAAATGCTGTAGATATTCCAATCAGGTCTTTGATTCTGCATGATTTCCTCAGTATGCCAATAGTACCCAGCTAGGCACATACTCTGATTTTGTGGAGTCAACTTCGTTTAAATAGAATTTATGTACTCCCAGACCATTGTAGTTCCAAGATTAGTAGCTTTTTGAAAGTGGTGGGGTAGGGAGGAAGTGGGGGTGGAATTTAAAGTTATTAGAATTTTATGGCATGTATTAACATTGTCTAAGATAAAGATGGCTTTGACAAAGAAGCCTGCATCATGGAGCAATAGTCAACATGGAGGGGTGAGAGGTAAGAAAATTACGAGAATAAAAGAATGATGGTAGTTGTGGATTCGATTGTTGGGTGACCTTTCTTTAGTCATAACTTGGAATCCTGAAAAGCATGTTGCTTGCCAGGTGCCAAGGTAACAATAGACAGAAAAAGTGGAATAACACAAAAGCATATGATCTATCTTGGAACCAATGATACATGGGGTCTTTGGGGGATTTTTAAAGCTAAGTGTTTAGTTAAAATCTCTTAGAGGAGATATTTGTCAAATAACTTTCTATTATATGTTGTATGTTAATGGATTTAAAAGGTCAATGTATAGCTATACAGTTGATGAACAAAGCTACTCTTCATGAGACACAGCAAAAAATTCTGGAACAAAGGTCGATTATATGGAACAGGCATCAATATCCATGCAGAAAGGGTAAAGCACCAACCTCTTCCTTTAGCCCAACTGTATGATCGGTTGACAATAATACTTTGTCCGTGCTCCATCTGAATAGGTCGCAGTTGCAGCTCGGTGTTTCTTGCAGTGCTTTTCAGCGGCAGAATGTATTTTGGCAACCCCTTGTAAAACCAAGCTCCAGACCTCTTCCAAATCTGACAAAGATAAGAAATATCATTAAACTCACAATATTTTACTTTATAGCAAAGTGCAATAAATGTTAGGTCATGAACACAGCTCTACTCAGTCTAGATACATTTACTAAACACGTCCCTTCTCCATCTTAATGCAAATTGAAGTATTAAACATTTGATACATCTAGAAATACATTCTTAAAACGATTCAAAAATGTTCATAAAATTGATTATTAAACATCAAACATTAGTTTGATGCCATTATTATATGGGCAGCACTAATTCTCCATGTCTGGAATTTTGTGCCTATTTTCCCACAGGTAAGCTTGAGATACCAGTAACCTTAAAGTATGTTTCTACTTAGTTTAGAAAGTGCAGCTTTTTGGGACAGGTCCATAGGAGTAGCAGGTCAGAAGTTACACAAAAAGTGTTTAATCTACTAAATTGAAATTATTTTTCCTGATGTCAACCAAAGACTTGTTAGTTTGGCTGGCTGGCCAAGACACATTTCTCAGCTGTGAAACTGAAAAGGTTGAGATCTCGGTGAGAAAGGGTGTAAATAATGCATATTTAGACAAAGCAACTTCAAACACAAAAACAACTATAAACGGTAATCAGCTTTATGAAAACAAAAAAACTTTGAGAGCATTATGAAGTCAACAAGATAAAAAAAAATGTTGGAACAAAGTTAGGAGATCTTTTGGATAAATCAAGTCAGAAGGCCCATTAATGTGGACAGCATGGCAATATCATATATTGCATCAGCAGATGAGGAAAAATTGTATTCAATGAACTAAGTGAATCCTCAAAATCTTGCTCTACATTCACCACACTATATGACAAAACAGTTCAATAATTCAAATGCAGTACAACTTCAGACCGATTACGAGAGATTGATGAAATGCTTGTGCAAAGGACACAGATCTGGCTCAAGGCACAAGGGTTTTGTTTTTACATTTCAGATCCTGCTATTATACAAGTAAGTTATAGGCAGTGTGTACTACTCCCAAAGGTACGATGCTCAGCTTGTTTATGTGAACAACTGATGGCTCTGAATCTTAGGTTTTACAGAAGTCAGCCAGCCAGTGGAAGAACAAGCAGAATGAAAAACATTATCTAATTCACTATCTGTGCAAATTTGCATACTCTAAATTCCAGCATTTTAGATCCCAGCCATGCAGCATTCTTACCTCTCTGTCAGAAGAATTTGAGATCCTCACTTGAGACATGATCTTGTTACCCAAGCTGACACTCCAGTATACAGTTGTGAGGGAGTGTAGCACCATTTGAGGCCATTGGGATGTTAAATAGAGGACCAATTGTTTGGGATACCTTATGATCACTTACCATGCTTGCTTGCAGGAATATTGGGGCTATCCTTGTACTGGAACTATAATAAGGAGGAGAAAGTGAGGTCTGCAGATGCTGGAGATCAGAGCTGGAAATGTGTTGCTGGAGATGGGCTTATGCCCGAAACGTCGATTCTCCTGTTCCCTGGATGCTGCCTGACCTGCTGCGCTTTTCCAGCAACACATTTCCAGCTCTGGAACTATAATATGACAGTAAGAGAATAGAATCTCTTTTAGGAACCCAAAGTGGCCACTGAAAATACATTTTAGGCAGTTCGTATCAGATATGGGTAAATAAATATCTGTAAAGTAAATGATCAAAGAGGAAGTATGGTTTTATACAGTTGCCAAGGATTCTGTAGGACAAAGTGAGGACTGCAGATGCTAGAGATCAGAATCGAAAAGTGTAGTGCTAGAAAGGCACAGGTCAGGCAGCATCCAAGGAGTAGAAAAATCAGTGTTTCGGGCATAAGCCCTTCATCAGGAATAACCACTCGAAAAAAAATTCCTTTATGCTACAAGATTAAATAGCAAAAATGTGATGTATTATTACAAGATTCTTGGCCCTTTATTCAAAAGGTCTGCAGTATGGGTTAAGCCATTGATCAGCCACTGACTCTGTCAAACATCAGAGGAACTCATCTCAGTTTTGCTGGCCTTCAAAATGCATGAGCACTAAAAGCAAACACTGAAATGTTCCTGTGGGCTGTGCAAAACATGTAGAGGAGGAGAAAGTCATTTTTCTGAGACTGAGGCCAATCTCTCAAAGCAAAATTAGCCAGAAAGGGGGAAAAATATGATCATAACAGGAACAACTAAGAAAAGAGAAAAACATTTCTCTAAGAATGACTTGAATATTCTTCAAAATGAATATGAACACAATAGGGATTGAGTTATTGGAAGTGCTTGACAAGAGACTTGCGAGCACAGTGGCCAGGACTGCGTGGAAGAATGCTCTCCAGGCAATGGGTGCCAACTCCTTAATGCTCAGTACAGGAAGTTTATTGACTTTACATGATCAGCAAAGGTAAGAGTAATGGCAACAATCTGATATCATCAGATATCAACAATTTGATATCTTAGCTATTCTGTTTTGTACACAGCACAACATGAAATATGCAGCAAAGAAAATAAACGCCACACAATGTGTCCTTTGTGATCTCAGTCTAAAAATTCAACAATGTTTTTCTCATCGACAAGACAATTGACATAAGAACATCAATGCTGCCATCAAGTGGCCATCAAATGGTTCAATAGTAACACATCCACCAAAGGCTAGGAAGTTTAGAACATTGTAATCAGGAATCCAAACTTGGATAACAAGATATTATTCTGAATTATTTAAAATTAAAAATGAATAATAATTTGGGGATTGGTTAGCTCAGTTGGCTGGATAGCTGGTTTGTGACAAAGACTAACCATGGATTAGATTTCTGCACCAGTTGAGGCTACCAGAAAGGTCCCTTCTTCTCAACCTTGTCTCTCACCTGAGGCGTGGTGACCCTCAGGCTAAACTGACCACCAGTCATCTCTCTCGAATGAAAGCAGCCTTATGCTTCTCTGGAACTATCGCAACTTTACCTTTATTCCTAATTATGATCAATAAAGCTAGATTCTATCTAAGAATACCATTTTCGGTCTCAATCTCTCAAATCCTCAAAGTATCTGAACAGTGACTTTTAAAAATAACCAAGAAGGTGAAGAAAGTTTGCTGATAATTAAAAATAGTCTCCAAAATCTTAGGATCCTAAATATTTGCAATAATAATTTACTTTGATGAAAACTAATTCACTTCAGATTGTACCAAGGAATCACAATATATTAAACTTGTTTGCTCAATGAACTCATCAACAGTTTCCAAACATTGTTAAAGGAAACACAGAGGAAGTTTCTTCTGAAGTATTGCCAGTGTTTTAGACAAAATAAGCTGCCAACTCACACAAATAAATTCCACATATTTGGAGAAGGAAAATTTATTTTGGTTTTGCTGTGCTTCTTTAGTTATGATCCTAGCTGATGGAAATATTGGACATGACCATAAGACATAGGAGCAGAAGTTAGGCCATTCAGCCCATTGAGTCTGCTCTGCCATTCAATCATGGCTGATAAGTTTCTCATCCCCATTCTCCTGCCTTTTCCCCGTAACCCATGATACTCTAGAACCTTAGTCTTAAATATGCTCAATGACCTGGCTTCCACAGCCTTCTGTGGCAATGAATTCCATAGATTCACCACTCTTCAGCTGAAGACATTTTTCCTTATCTCCATTCTAAAAAGTCTTCCTTCTACCCTAAGGCTGTACCTTTGGGTCCTAGTCTCTGCTACCACTGAAAACATCTTTCCAACATCCACTCTATCGGGGCCATTCAGTATTCTGTAAGCTTTAATTAGATCCCCCCCATATCCTTCGAAACTCCCCTTGATGAAACCACGCTGATTTTGCCCTATTTTACCATACACTTCCATTAAGTTCAGACCCAGACTCCTCAAATATTAAGATTTTTATTCCTGGGACCATTCCCATGAACCTGCTCTGAACAGGGCTAGTACATCCTTCCTTAGATATGGGGCCCAAAACGGAGCACAATACTCCAAATGTGGCCTGACCAGAGCCTTATAGAACCTCAGAAGTACATCTCTGCTTTTATATTCAAGACGTCTCAAAATAAATCTCATCAATGCATTTGCCTTTTCAACTACTGACTCAACTTGCAAGTTTACCTTGAGATAATTCTGGATTAGGGCTCATAGGTTTTTTTTGTACTTCAGACATCTCAATTTTCTCCCCAGTTAGAAAATAGTCCATGCCTCTATTCTTCCTACCAAAGTGCTTGACCTCACATTTTCCACCACTGTACTCCATCTGCCACTTCTTTGCCCACTCTCCTAACTTGTCTAAATCCTTCTGCAGCCTCCCCGCCTCCTCAATACTACTTGTCCCTCCTTGTATCATCAGCAGACTTAGCCAGAATTCTCTCAGTTCCTTCATCTAGTTCATTAAAGTATAAAGTGAAAAGTTGTGGTCCGAACACTGAGCCTTGCCATCCTGAGAAGGACCCTTTGATCCCCACTCTCAGCTTCCTGCCAGACAGCCAAACTTCTACCCATGCTAGCACCTTGCCTCTAACACCATGGGCCCTTACCTTACTCCATAGTCTCCTGTGTGACACCTTGTCAAAGGCTTTCTTGAAATCCAGGTAGATAATATCCATTGACTCTCCTTGGTCTTACTTGCTCATTACTTCTTCAATGAATTTTAGCTGATTTGTTAGGCATGACATCCCTTGATGAAACATTGCCAATGTTGTCCTATTTTACCATACGCTTCCAAGTATTCAGAAATCTCATGCTTCACAATGGACTCCAGGATCCTACCCACAATTGAGGTTAGGCTAATTGGTCTGTAATTTTCTGTCTTTTGCTTTACTCCTTTTTTTGAATAGGGGTGTCATGTTCACAATTTTCCAGTTCTCTGGGACCCTTCCTGATTCTCGGGATTCCTGAAAGATCACTACTAATGCCTCCACTATCTCTTCAGCTATCTCACTGAGAACTCTAGTGTCTGGTCCATCTGGTCCAGGTGATTTATCCACCTTCAGGCCAATCATTTTTTCTAGCACTTTCTCCTTGGTGATGGCCACCATATTCAGCCATGCCCCCTCACTCTTTTGAATTTTTGGGAAATTACTCATGTCTTCCACCATTGAAGACTGACGTGAAAAAATTATTCAGTTCCTTAGCCGTTTCTTTGTTCCCCACTACTATCTTTACAGCATCATTTCCATCAGTCCGATGTCCACTTCTGTCTATCTTTTGCCTTTTTTCAATGTAAAGAAACTCTTACAGTCTTTCTTTATATTACTGGCTAGCTTACCCTCATGTTTAATCTTCTTCCTCCTTTTTTTTGTGTTTTGATTCCAGCATGAAACCTGGCTTGATAGACCATAAGCTTTATTTCTGCTATTTGATCGCCATGGTGCTTAGTCACATGTTCATACAAGGCTGTCAATGTATTATTAACAAAAGAACATATGTTTACCACACGAAAGAAAAAAAAGAGCTATATATCAAAAAGTTGGAAAGATCTTATCATAAACAACAAAAGGAAAAATACAATCTTTCTTTTTCCCAGAAATATCATTTACAGTCATATACCCAACCTCAGTGAAGCATTGCTCTAACCTTCACTTTAAAATTTCTTACTCACTGACAAGGCTGCAAGCATTCCCTTGCAGTGTCTTTCTGTACATTCTCCAGAGATGGCTCTATCTGTCTCTCCAATAGACACAAGCTAACTCACTGAGTTTTCTTACTGAATTCGGAAGCTTTTACAGGCCTTTAGACTTCTTTCTATCTCTGCTGTCTTGAAAGCTGCCAAAAATAGAATGGTGTGGATCTTTTCTTCTTTTGATTCTTTTGAACTACTCGTGGTCCTTGACTTCTCTTTCTGTAGTTTACAAAAACTCAACTTTATTAAATTTTCACAACTATCTCACCAAGTAGCTTATTTAGTCATTTATTTTAACTCATACTTTATTGAAAATACTGTTTTGAATTCACAATTCAAAACAAATTTCTGACCTTTTGCAAAAAAAAAGTTACCTTCAATAAACAAAAACTGAAAACCTGCATTTCTGTACCTTAGAATTCAGATATTCAAATAATGTTATAAACCTAAGGACAATTATTACAATATGGGACTTTTTACATTTATCTCATCAAGGAAGAATAAAGGTTGCATCTGAAATAACTCACCTCTTATAGTGTAACAATTCTGTAGCCTTGCAATGAACTGCAGTCTAAGTTGTGTGCTCAAGTCAAAGACGTGGTTGACGATGCTCTCCACTGCATCTCCTCCACTTCCCGTTCCTCCGCCCTTGAACCCCGCCCCTCCAATCGCCACCAGGACAGAACCCCACTGGTCCTCACCTACCACCCCACCAACCTCCAGATACATCGTATCATCCTTCGTCATTTCTGCCACCTCCAAACAGACCCCA
>NC_057737.1:25826532-25886630 GCF_004010195.1 Chiloscyllium plagiosum | reverse complement strand
TCAGACTCAGCACCGCCTTCTTGACCTGCAATCTTCTTCCCGACCTCTCCGCCCTCACCCCCTCTCTGGCCTATCACCCTCACCTTAACCTCCTTCCACCTATAGCATTCCCAATGCCCCTCCCCCAAGTCCCTCCTCCCTACCTTTTATCTTAGCCTGCTTGGCACACCCTCCTCATTCCTGAAGAAGAGCTTATGCCCGAAACGTCGATTCTCCTGTTTCTTTGATGCTGCCTGACCTGCTGTGCTTTTCCAGCAACACATTTTTATGCTCAAGTCAAAGGGTCAAGTTGAATTTACAATCAATCAACTTAAGGGTGAGAATGCTTCTTCCTAAGCCAAGCGACATTATGCAGTAGGGTGAGTTGGGTGGGTATAGCAATTTTCAAGTTGCCAAAGCCTCTTGCTGCTGAGAACTCATGCTTGAAAACTATGCACATCAAATTTCTAGTCAGAAAATTACCTCTTTGTTACAAACAGATTGTAACAATATAAATGTTTTCACTAAATTAAAACAGCAGTTAACAACTTGGTTCAATTTCCTGATGATGCTTTTGAATTAGTCAAATTACACAACAGGAAACAAAGCATTGTTTAGAATGCAGAATAGAATTTACATTGATTATAAATCACGCTTAGATGTCTACAAATCTCATATTCCAGGGTTAAAAATATTTTTGTTTCCCCAAGAGCACCTCTTGAGATTTCTCTTGAACTACTTCTTAATGTTTGGAAAGCTCCTTTTTCAGTCCAACTCCTTCATTAGATGATGCAGCAACTTATTGACAAAACCTTGTGTATTTGTATTGATACATGGGCCATTTGGACATGTAAGATTTATTAGTGTCAGTGGAACTGTAGTTATGAGAGCTGTAGCTGTTGCTCCGTCTCTGACCAGACTCAACAATGTGGGGAATATAAAAGCAGTGAAATTTTGTTGCAATTGTACAAAGCATTAGTTGGAAGACCTCTGAAGTACTGCATATAGTTTGGTCCTCTTGCTTGAGGAAGGATGTAATTGCATTGGAGGCAGTTAACAGTTAGATTAATTCCAGAGACAAAAGGCTCATATATTGAAGAGAGATTGAGCAATATAGGTCTACATTCACTAGAGTTTAGAAGGATCAATGATCTAATTGAGGTATATAAGATGCTAAAGAGGATTGACAAAGTCGACGTAAAGAGGATGTTTTCCCTTATGAGTAATCTAGAACCAGGGTCATAGTCTTAGGATAAGGGCTGGCAGGTATAAGGAAAAATTATTTTTCTCAAAGGATCATGATTCTGTGGTATTGACTATCCCTGAACATGACAGTTGCTGGGACAGTGAATAAATTTAAGGAGGGATATATTGTTTAATTATTAATAGGTTATAAAGAGGTATGGGGAGTGGGCAGCAAAGTGGAGTTGAGGCCGAGAGGAGATCAGCCATGATTGTTTTAAATGGTGGAGCAGGTTTGAGGGGCTGAATTGCTTATTGTTGCTTTTGGGTGACACGTTACTGAAGCAGTTAGAAAATTTTGCTGTCTCAATTCTACAGTTAAAAATCACACAGCACCAGGTTATAGTCCAACAGGTTTATTTGGAAGTACAAGCTTTTGGAACACTGCTCCTTCGTCAGGTAGCTAGTGGGGCAGGATCATAAGACACTGAATTTATAGCAGAAGGTCATAGTGTCATGCAACTGATATGTTATATTGAACAAACCTAGATTACTTTTGTTCAATATAACATATCAGTTGCATGACACTATGACCTTGTGCTATAAATTCTGTGTCTTATGATTCTGCCCCACTAGCTACCTGACAAAGGAGCAGCGCTCCAAAAGCTTGTACTTCCAAATAAACATATCAGACTATAACTTGGTGCTGTGTGATTTTTAACTTTATCTACCCCAGTCCAGCACCGGCACCTCCTCATCATCAATTCTACAGTGACAGGTAATATGTCTCTTAACAAAGAGCTCAGCATATGCATTGCAACAATTGCCACTCCAACTCTGGATAACAAAATGGATATGGAGAAACAAAATGACCCATAGGTTCACAGAGCTTATCTAAAAGGCCTGTAACCTCATCACATTGCTATGCCACAGCAAACAAAGACCAAAGAAAAATAAAGGCTGAATGACTTCCAACACCGAAATTTTATGATGCATCCTTTGTATACATAGAAAGTCAGTTAGCAGTTCTTCCAGGTGCAAACACGCAAAGCATGCTAATCACACAAACAACATTGTTGGCTTGGCTTATGTGCACCAAAAGGAATAAAGGTAAAATACTCTGGATGCTGGAAAACTGAAACAAACACAGATAATATGGAGAATCTCAGCAGATTTGGCATCTGTGAAGAGAGAAACAGAATTAATGTTCTGGATATAGGTTTGCTCCCTGAACTGGAAGATTCGTTTTCATGTTTTATTAATGTTTCAAGTCTAGTACAACTCTTCTTTAGAAGAATCCTCAGAAGAGCTCTAATGAAGAGTCATATGGACTCAAAGGTTAACTATTCCTCCACAGTGCTGCCAGACCTGCTGAGATTTGCCAACATTCTCTGTATGCATCCGAAAAAAGATGGGCACATATCCGAGGAGAAGCTATATGAGTAGCCCTAACCAAGAGACCAGCAAAGCATCCAAAACTCTTTGGTTTATCATTTACAGAAAGGTTTTGGATAAGAATATAGAGTACATGGTTAGTAAGTTTGCAGATGACACCGAATTTGGCAGTCTAGTTGACAGAGAATAAGGTTATCTAAGATTATAAATAGATCTTGATCAATCAGGTCAATGGGCTGAGGAATGGCAAATAGAATTTAATTTGGATAAATGAGTGGTATTGCATTTTGGTAAAACAAAGAAGGGCAGGACTTATACAATTAATGGTAAAGTCCTAGATAGTGTTGTAGAGCAGAGACCTAGGAGCAGTAATTCATTGAAATTTGCATTACAGGTAGACAAGAGTGGTTAAGAAGGCATTTTGTATGCTTGCCTTCTTTGCACAGACCTTTGAATGTAGGAGTTGGGACATCATGTTGAGGTTGCACATAACATTGTTGAGGCCTCTTCTGGAAGACTGTGTGCAGTTCTAGTCACTCTGCTAGAGGAAATGATTTGGAGATGCCGGTGTTGGACTGGGGTGTACAATGTTAAAAATCACACAACACCAGGTTATAGTCCAACAGGTTTAATTGGAAGCACACTAGCTTTCAGAGCGACGTTCCTTCACCTGACGAAGGAGCGTCGCTCCGAAAGCTAGTGTGCTTCCAATTAAACCTGTTGGACTATAACCTGGTGTTGTGTGATTTTTAACTTTGCTAGAGGAAAGATATTATTAAATTGGAGAGGATTCAGAAAAGATTTACCAGAATGTTACTGGGAATGGATGGACTGAGTTGTAAAAATAAGGTGGATAGGCTGGGACTTTTTTCACTGGAGAGCAGGAAGTTGAGGGTTGACCATATAGAGGTTTATAAAATCATGAGTAGTATAGATAAGGTGAATAGTAAGGGTTTTTTTCCCCTAAGACAGGGGAGTTCAAAACAAGAAGGCATACTTTTAAGGTGAGGGGAGAAAGTTTTAAAAAGGACATGAGGGCAACTTTTTTATATAAAGAGAGTGGTTGATGCTTTGAATGAACTGCCAGAAGAAGTGGTAGATGCAGGTACAGTTACAACATTTAAAAGACATTTGGACAAGTACATGAATAGGAAAGGTTTGGAGGGATATGGGCCAAATGCTGGCAAGTGGGACTAGTTTATTTGGGACCATGGTCAGTGTGGGCTAGTTGGACCAAAGGGTCTGTTTCCCTGCAGTATGACGCTATGACTCCAATTCAAGGATAACGTCAAAAGAGACACAAAAGCACCTGAACATTGATTATAAAAAGTGGGAACACTAGATGACATTCATTGCAAATACACCAGCAACAGTCAAGAATTCACCATCACAACAATATGTGATTTCAGAAGCTTTAAAATGGACAGCAACCCTGCAAACAAGACTTCAACATAGCACCACTAGCAATGGACACATTCAAGTGTCACTTGCAATAGACTTTGTATTTCTAGAATTGGTTTGTTCAGCTTTCCTAAGAACTGCAGTTAATCTCATCTGACCTCACTTATGCCCGAGACTGCTTTCCATCATCTCTTGCAGATGGAAGGATACCAGTTACTAATCTATGAAATCACTTATTTCGTCTTAGCTCAAGCTACACAGACACTATTTGAACCCTACCACTCATAAGAGATTTACGATCTGTGATGTAATTATGTCCTCATAATAATATCTTCCTTGTTTCCTTCTCTCATTACATGAGTTGACATGTACGTGAGTAGCAACTTGAGTCTAGAGTGCTGGTGGAGAGCAAATTGCTGGTCACAACTAGGTAAGGTGGGTGAATCAGCTCCTCTCTTTTTAACTCCTATCCAATTGGCCATAATAAACATTTTAATTTTAGAATGCAGCTATACTATACTTCAATTAAAATGTAGGACACAAGGTCAAAATTAAGGTTTCCTTGAGTGAAAGAGACAGGCATTTTATTACTTATCCACCCCAAGAAAAATACTTAAATGTATCAAGCACACACAAGTTTTAAAAGGGGACAGTATCTAATACAAGGAGTAAGATCAAGAACATGCAGTTTAATACATTTTTAAAGAGTCTTTCTGATGTTAGGTTTAATTCAGATCACAGTTATTTAAATGATGGCTTGTAACCTCCACAGCATCAAAATTCATAGATAACTTTGAGTACTCAGTGAATAGAGGTTTCTTTGAGCTATTTTATCACTGAGTGCTGTTTTACAATAGACTGCAGAACAGGGAGAGATCAAGGCTTCTGATTCTGCTGCTGCAGCTCCATCATTCTTCTCTCTGCTCTGTTCAAAAATTATTTTGTTAAATATGGTTCATTTGTGTATTCCCAAGTCTGGCTTAGTTGTTTGTTTTTTCCAGCTGGATAATCAGCCAGCAAGTTCTTCAGCCCAAAATGGGAAACATCCTGAAGGATGTAAATCAATAAGCAATACAGATCTGAATGAATGGTTTGAGTTGTTTTGAAGATATATTAATTACAGTAGGACTGGGTCTTGATTATTTAAAATTTTTATGAATTGTTGGTCAGATAATCACTATGGACATCTTCAGTCAGTGTGTTTCCTTTTTTTAAAAAGCACTTTAGACTATGAAAGATCCCTGGTATTAAAATTCAGCTGATGGAAGTCAAAAATTGATTGTCCATTTTTACCACTGTCATAACAATAGCCATAAATTCCTCCAAGGAAATAGAACAGTTTCCTGTATCTTTCACATTCTTAATTCTGAGGGAGCAATGGTGACAAAATGATCAATATTCGCTGCTATTACTCCAATGAAACTAATATGCAGTTAAATGTGAAAATTAAGAATTTGCAGATATTAATTCTACGCTTCCCTTGTCTGCTTTTGAAGACCACAGACTGTAATCAATTGGAAATCACTGAACTAGGTAGAACGTGAGGCTTTTTTTGATGAAGTAACAAAGAGGGCTGATGATCGCAATGTAGTTGATGTGCTGCGTTTTCCAAAAGGCATTTAATTAAATTCCACTCAATAGGCTTGTCAGCAAATTTGAAATGCATGGAATAAAATGGATGGCATAAAACAAATGAAGAGTAGAGGTTAACAGTTTTTTTTCTAATGGAGTAGATAGACAGTGGTGTTTCCAATGGATGTTAGTATGATTATTGCTTTTCTTGATACTTAATGTCTAATACTTGACTATATAGCATTCAATCTCAAAACTTCAACACAATGCAAAACTTAGAACTACAGTAAAAGCCCATTGATCAGAGACTTGCCCTTCTGAAGTGTCATTGTTGGCAATTTTCGCAAATGGAAAAAATGGCCAATTGCCCATATACAGTATACAAGTCCTACACGTTTCTTCCTGGAAAACCATGGATGAACCAACACTGGAGTTACATTGATAAAAAGATACACAGTAAATATTGTTTGACCTCACAAATTTGCAAACTCTGGGCATGCGAATGGCAGGGCATTACCATCTAGTAAACTGTGGAAGGTTAGTAATAGGCTTCATGAGGACCTAAGCAGGCAGATGGAATGAGTTAAAAAAATTGCAGGAGAAATTTTAAAGCAGAGATAGCCAAGGACTATATTTTGGAAAGACGACAGAGGTGAGGTGATATACAGTGAAGGATATAAAACAAGTAGAGGGACCAAGCAGCTTGAGAATGTGATTAAAAAGCCACAAGATTCTAGGCTCCAAATATAAAAACACAGAGTGCAAAAACAAGGATGTTCTGATGAACACTTTTAAACCACTGTTTTGACGAGAGTTTTTTTTTGAGTAATTTTGGGTAGTGCACTTAGCAAGAATTTGAATGTTTTAATGAATGTTCTTACCAAAGTTAGACTTTACAAGATGATGATATTTTGAAATATAGGCAAAAGTGAGGACTGCAGATGCTGGAAATTAGAGTCGAGAATGCAGTGCTGGAAAAGCACAGCAGGTCAGGCAGCTTCCGAGGAGCTGGAAAATTGACATTTTGGCAAAAGCTCTTTTAGGATAAAGAGAAACAATGTTTTGGAGAGATGGATGGCAATATTAAATCTCTATCCAGCGATAGACTTGTGTAATCTGAGTATCGTGGGGAAAGAAATCCAAACAGAGTTCAATTGAAAATGAAGTGACAGTTTTCAAACTTTGACACAAGAAGGAACAGTTGCCTTTCACAGAAAGGCAGAGAGAAAGGTGGGAGGTGGGGGGGTGGGGAGACAGAGAGAGAGAGAGATAATTTATTATTCTGTGGAGAAGCAGCTGCTACTGCTGTGAAGAGCAAGGTGAAGAGTCTATATTCTGCTGTTAGCAAGGCAGGATGCTGGTGACAGCAGGATCTCTATTCAAAGAGAAGAAGATGGAACAGATGGAGCCTTTGGAGATTTAAGAAACCAGCAAGAACTGATGTAGCCCATGTTGGTGCAAGTTAATTCTAGAACACTTAGGGTGAGTGGAATGATTTTTAAAGGACACTAGAAAATTCTACTTGGCATATCAGTGAACATGGAGGCGGTTGAAACGATCAGAGGAGCTTGAAACTTGATCATTAAGGTGACATAACTGCTCTAAGTGTGGTTCATATAACATTTCATAAGGCATATTTTGGTTGCATTAGTTAATGCAAAAGTACCTTTTCTTCAGTTTAGAGTATTAGTTGTCCATTAAGTGACGTTTAGTGTATGTTCTTTTTTTTTGTTTATTTGTCAAATAAAAGTTCCAAAACATGAAATCCTGTTCTTCACTTCAAACTCAGGTCTCTTAAGGTTAATTGTTGCTACTGAATAGTATTAAGGTGCACAAACAATTTATTGGCATGGTTTGAAGAATTAGGGCCTTTAAGTATATAAATAGTGTGGAGAAGGTGAGATAAGCCCTGGTTAGAGCAAAGAAGGTTGAGGGGAAATCTGATAGAAGTATCCAAGTCATGAGATGTCAGCACAGAGTAAAGAATGGACAACTGTGCAAATAATGGAAAAAAGGTGCAGAATGAATGACACCAACTTAAAGTGCTTGCTAAAAGGATGATATGAGGAAAATACTTATGTGTGAGTGGTTAGGATCTGGATTGCAGCAACTGGAGGCAGATCCAATCATGGGTTTTCTTATGAAATTAAATAAGCACCTGAAGGGAAAAACATTCTTGCAAAGCTACAGGAAAGGATGTGGAAGAGAACCAACAATGTTTCTAAATTGCTAGAAAATCCCTGCAGGTCAGGCAGCATCTGTGGATAGAAACCAGACTTAATGTTTCGAATCCAGTGACCCTTCTTCAGAACAGAGAAGAAGGGTGACTGGACCCAAGACAATAACTCTGATTTCTCTCCACAGATATGGCCAGATCTGCTGAGATTTTCCAGAAATTTCTGTTTCTTTTTCAAATTTCTAACATGCAGTTCTTTTGGGTTTTTTGTTCAATATGTTTCGAACTTCTGTTTGATGTCTGTGGCTGGCTTGTTGCTCTAAACAGTGCATTCAAGATTGCACCTTAAAAGAAAGTTGTTTGTACATGACCTGTTTACCTTTCTGGGACTAGCTAAGTTAATCTTGCAAAGTGCCAGCTTAGGCCCATCAAATTGTCACATCTGTACTATGCTATAGTTCTAACATTCACTCTTGCATGTCTCACTGTCAAAACTCCTGGAAAAGCTACACATTACTGAATGAGGTGAACTGTGGATTTCCAATATCACGATTACTCCTACAAGTCATGGTTATAAAGTACATATGTTAAATCAAGATCACCAGACAACATTAATACATGGGCTACGGGACATTCTGTTCCTGTGGTGAACATACAAAATTGTATGTTCGTGATTTTTATTGCTCTTGTCTGAACTGTATCATCAGTATGATCCCATTGCATTTGAACCAGAGATTTTCTTATAAACGGCATAAAACATGACAATGGAGAAATTGAAAACTGTGGTGTTTAATAGGATAAGAATCTTCAGCTTTTGAATTTCAATGTAGCAATACCAGTTTAAAGGTTTCTGTCTTGATGGGCTTTTAGCTGCATTTTCCTTTTGAATGCTCCTTAAAAGAGACCTGAATCTGAAGGTCATCTGAGCTGATTGCTTAGTGCAGGGATTTAAGGTTCTTTTACACAAGATGAAAAGACAAATATGTTGGACAGACTCCAAGAAAAAAAAAGTCATTTGCAATGGAGGGAGCAAGGGAAATGGTGTGATTCTTTATGTGAAGTATAGGGCAATAAAAAGTGGATTTGCAATCAGGGTGAAAGTGTCTGCATTATTCAGACATATGGACAACTAACAAAGAGTGCATTGCACTGCATCCTTTTAAAGACAATCTGGCTCAAATTAAATGGCCAGATAAGCAATAGGAAATTTCCAAACTTGAGATCTAGCATGCAAAAAAAAGGGTGCAAAAGAAATTAAGCCAAAACTAAAGATTAGCAGGGCTAAAATGAAAAACGAATAAAAAACCAACAAATCAAATAAAAGAAAATTCTTACCATCTATCACAAGCATCAAAAAATTTAAAAGTCAGTTCGTAAAATGTACAGACCACTCAGGAATGAATAATTAAGTCTAACTACAAAGATACAGTAATGTTTTGGTAGAAGTATTAACAAAGTATTTTGCATGACCTTTTAAAGTTGACAGTCATAATTCTATCACAGGAAATTATTGTCAGAGATAACTGTAGAAATCAACTTAAGCGTTGGGGCTCATTACAATAAAGCAGAGGAGGCAACAGGAATTAAAACAGGAGTGTCTAAAGTTATGAATGATTTTGATAAGATGAAAGGAGAAATCTATTTTCTCCAGCTGGGGAATCAGTCATGTCGAATGATAAGTTTGAGATTTTTTCCACAGACAGTTGTTAGAATATAGAATGCTTTACCACAGGACTTGTTGGAGATTGAGACTATTGCGTCCTTTAAGGTGAAGTTACATAAAATTTGGAGCATCGAGAGGCAGCAATGTATGCCATTCATTTTGAATGTTCAAAAAAGAACCACCACAACTGACTAAATGGCTTGCTCCTTCTTTAAAAGCTTATCGTTCCATAGATAAGACAAAAGTAACTCTTTTACAAATGTCACATCATGTACTTATTCTGAATGGAAATCTCATTTCCACTGGGCCCAATTATTCCCACATCTCCCAACTTGTGATCCAGATCCTGCAGCCACCCTTGAAACCAATACCTACCCTGCCCACTCCCCTTCCAGATCCAATTTATGCCTGCACACCCCAACCTATCCAAACCACTTACATCACTTTACCCCTTTGCCATCTTGCATCCTGTCCAACTTGTACAATACCCATCTGGCACCCTCGAGGAGAAAGTGAGGACTGCAGATGCTGGAGATCAGAGCTGAAAATGTGTTGCTGGAAAAGCGCAGCAGGTCAGGCAGCATTCAAGGAGCAGAAGAATGGACGTTTCGGGCATTCCTGAAGAAGGGCTCATGCCCAAAACGTCGATTCTCCTGTTCCTTGGATGCTGCCTGACCTGCTGCGCTTTTCCAGCAACACATTTTCAGCTCCATCTGGCATCCTACCTAGTTGGCATCCTATCTATTGCACATCATCACTGGGCTGAAGCTTCTTGTGATCAATGCAATACCCTCTTTTTCACCTGTACCTCCATCTTCTTCCTCCAAATTCTTCAACTCTTATTTGATTTCAAACATTTTATTATACTATTTTGGACAGTTTGTGGTCAAATGGTACTCAAAATTGCATCTGGAACATGAATGGACTACACTCTAGGCATTTCTCCAATTCATTTTGTTATTGTAAACCACAAATTCTTTCCCTTCTCAAATTTCTCAATAGTATTTCTGTCCTCATTTCTACTACAGTTCTCCTTTTGTATTGTTAACCATGACCCGTATCTAGATGGAATGCCAATAGTGTTTTTCATTTTCTGTCAGATGACCAGTTTCTCCATTTGTACTATAAATGCTGCTGAAATAGGAATGCTTGCATGGGAAACTTTTTAGTGCTTCTGACATTTATTCTAGAATTGCGTGACTGTCAGCAAATTTAACTCCGATCGAATCTGGAAACCTGTCCATACTTGAAACTTTGGTCCAGTCCAATAACTTTAATGCCAGGACAATTAGGGAATTTCCAAGTAGAATTTTTATATCTACTGAATTTCATTATAGACTGCTGCATGGTACTATTCTCAGTCTTTCTACATTTGTTAATATTGGACCAGACTTCATAAGCAGTCATAAATCATCATCTTGATAAATTTACCTATCTGTCCAAAGCTTCATCAGTACTCAAATCATCAGGTTTCAATTCTGAAGAAAAGACTTTGCTTCCTGCTTCTGTGTGATAACAAAAATGTTATGGTTTCACCTTATTTGTTCTTTGGTAAGAAAGTAATCAAGATCCACATTGTCACTTTATTGTTCTACCGATAATGAGGCTTGTTTTCAGAAAACATACCTGAAACTTTACATTTTGACTTAACCATCCTCTAATGGAACCATCTAACCATCCAGCTAATGGGATACACTAGAAGATAACTATTTAAATAGATTCAAAACCCACATTTTTAGTGAGACAATTATTTCAGTTAACTACAATCCGAAATACTCACCGCCCCCATTGATTACTAGCTCCATATACTTGTACAAGCAATCCACACCCAATTAACCTTGAATTAATATATTCATCACCTATTCTCTTAAATTTTGGGCATTCCTCCAGACTATATTAAATGATAGCAATCAAGCCCCAGAAAGGAGAGTTGCCACCCAGTTAGCAACAGTAAGAGTTCCTCTAGATAAATCTGATAGATTCCTCAAGTGCCCTGTGGGAGTGTGGAGTCATTCCAACAACTGGAAAATGCCAACAGAATTCTAAAATGGCAGTTAATTGATTAATTGGTCTAAGTAATTAGTGAGACACTGCTAATCTTGCTTCTGGGAATATTCCCCAGGGGAGGAAACAGATTGGAAGTCACTCCAGATATCATGCACTGTAACTTTGTAACCCCAAACCCTATCCTCACTCATATAGCCTATCTCAAAAGGGCTGATAAAATGTTAGCAATTAACTCTAAAAAAGCTCTTTCCTTGAGCATCGCTGTATTTTCATTTGCCTAGAATTACTGTAAAATATTTCCACATATATTAAGATTTACGCCAAATTATATTCCTGCTAAATCAAACCATAAATGCTTCAACTAATGTAGTTCATTTTAGACCTTCATAATTTCCTTACTGTAACCTAGCAACAGGGCAGTTTCATTGGCAAAAACAAATTGCACTGACAAAAACAAAAATCACTGAAATTCACAGATCACAGAAATGACTGAAGAATGTTTATGACAGCTAAAAATCTGACAACAGCACTCATTTTGCACATTAAAATTAGTTTGGTGTTCCAAGTATGAACTGGAAATGGCAAACATGTCAATGATTACCACTGTGCTTCGGTTTGCAACTCAAATCTTTGTCATTGAGACAAGAGAATCAAACAGTTTGTAGTCATTCAATCGCACTGCATACTTAACCTTAGAATAGAAACCCCAATATTGAAGCCAATAGTAAGGCAAAACTTGCTCTGCTAATTGAGCAGTGTGCATTTCTGCTGCATGATAAGGGGCTCCTATCTTGTTCCTAAAGATTCTTGTTAATCTATCTTACATTATTTAAAAGTTGTATGAATTTGAATTTATTATCACATGCAATTATTGATAAAGTGCTAAATTAGTCTTGAATGGAATATTAGATTGGGCTATCATTCCCATCCCCTAGGCATCAAGGTCAATGGTGTGGCCACCTATGCTTGGCTAACTTGAGCTGCAGCCATTTAACAGCTATTGGACCTTAATTGGCTTCAAGTAGAACTTCTTCCCTCTTTGGACAGGAAGTTTCACCTCCAAGAGTTGCCATCAATTAAGGTGCTCAGCAGCTCTCTTGTCCCAGCTGTGCCACCAAGAGAGGTGGCTGTAGACGATCTCTGAAGACAAGCAATGATTCACGTTTGGGATGTCACCTTGGCCAAGTTGGTGGCAAAGTTTATGGGGATCAATTCTATTACTTTGTTCATCACTCTCTTCAATATACTTGTGTGTAACTTTGTGACTAGTTTTAAAATGAGTGCAGTTTAAAAAAAAGTAACAATTTGAGTTCAGTTTAATGAAGAATCTTGTATCTCTGCAATATTCCATTACGTATTTTACCTACCTCTCTTCCCTCACTGCATATTTTGCAAAGCCAAATGGGTCTCCGCTGGCTCCCAAGTGTTTCAATTCCACACTTTACGCAGACTTTCTACAAAAGAAGAAATTTCAGAAATAGTGAATACCTCGGTTTTCAAACATCAACCGAGATCCATCTTGTATTTTAGCCAGCAATAGACAGTCAGCTCCTTGACCAATAAATCTAATTACATGAAGGTTAATCCTTTGACTGCAACGTGCACACTTTTAATAAAATAAAGGCTTTGATGGAATCTTGGTTTGCACTAGCAACAATTTGTACCTTACTGAAGATTACAATACTTTATTACCTTGTCACTTGGCTGTACCTTCTGTAATCTGCCTTGTCCAAACTACGACTGTGGCAGATGTACATCCCCAATAGCAAACCAATACAGTGTTTTCGTCTCTACTTCAATTCTACTGTCCTTCTTACTTTGTACCACTTCACCTGACACTTTCACATATCTCTACCATCTATAAGTTCTGTGGACTTTCTCCTAAAAAAGAATCCTCTCTTCTTTCCTTTCTTAGCTTCTGTACTGAAACTACATATCCTTGTTGGTTTCAATCTCCATCTCAACTCACTTTGAAAACTCTCTATCCTCCTCTGCTCCTTTAACGTCCTTTATCATTTTCATTTTCGAAGCATACACATTACCAACTATGAGCTTACCTTCTCATATGTCCTCTATTTGCAATGATTCAACCATAGAAAAGACTAGCTCCAACCATTGCTTAATACCATTGATTTGATTTTATTTATTTATTTGTTAGTTTTCTAATTGCCCTGATATTTCTGTATGCAGCTGAACTGGTAAATTACTCATTCTCCTCTAACTAATATCCTATTGCTAGTAACATCGTTCTTCACTTACACGGTGGCCATTTTCCTTAGTTTTGAACCTCCACAAGTTTGTTCACAAAGGTCCAAGGAACACAGATTAGAACGTGTCTGGCCATGTATCTGAATTTGTCATCCATGGCCAGATCTAGCATGATTACACCCTTGCCTCCTCTATCAATAACATTCCCATTATTGCAGAATCATGCAGGAAAGCAGAGAAACTGCTAGTCTTCCTTCCTCCATTACCAACTATATTCATTAGGCACTAGATATTGTTCATATAGCTAAAGGAATCAGAGGATATGGGGAGATCGTAAAAACTTGGTACTGTGGTGGATCATCAGCCATGATCGTATTGAATGGTACAGCAGGCACAAAAGGCCAAATGGCTCCTATATTCTATGTTGTTACATTTCTCCATTGGTCATTTACCTTCTTCCTTTTCATGAAGATAGCGACCATTTGTCAATTACCTCTCCTGCATTCCTCCCTTCCACACATAATCATTAATACTTCAAGGCTCCTCACTGTCTGAGCTCTGAATCAGCATCTCTCGCTACTTTCTTTCCAATCTCAGCCTCTCTCCTCACCGATCTCATCTGTCCCATGACCCCAACTTCATACATTCTTAATTCCATTTCCACGGATGAGCTGGCCAGCTGCCTACCCTTCTGGCTTCCGCGTTATGTAAATAATAAATGGTTTCCTCACCTCAAGTCCCAATTAGAACTGCAGAGACAATTTCTTCCACATTATGTGCTGAGATTCCTCAATCAAGTTTAAATAAAATCAATATTGTAGGCTAAAGATCCTTGAACAACAACACTAAGCAATCGTTATCTTGATGCCAGAGGGCAACTGCATGCTTGCTCTTTCATCTTTTTTACATCAATATATTGTTATTTCAAGGCTAATTAAGCATTTCAATAGGTTACAGAATTCATTCTAGCAACTTAGCATATTGTAAAGACATTGTTTATTTCAAGAAACACTGTCAGAACAATTTCACCACACAACATTGAAGAGAGAAAAAAACATCAGTCATTAATGTTTGAGAGAACTGGCTTGAGTCATAAATATTGATTGATTAGTACACTTAGTAATTTACCAAAGATGGTGCCTGTAAGTTAACTCCATTTTTCTGGTCCCAAAAAAGTGTTTTTGCATATACTCAACAAATAAGTTGACCCCCATGCCATTTCATTCCTAGTCACAACAGGTTATATTTGCATCAGTAGTCAGCCTTATATTTTCACTGAACTAGATGTTTGACTTACCTGTAAACTGGACAAAAGGGCAGAACAGTCAATGCAAGATGAATTGTGAAAAAGCACAAAAGTTTACGACACACCCAAACAGAACAGAACTTGGGTGGGGAACTACAAAGATTAATGAGTCCTCCAAAGAAATTAATAAAGTAGGAAGTTAGTTTCAAATGAAGTCATAGCGTATGGTCACTCATCAACTTATGGCGCCGCATCATCAACTTATGGATTCCAGAGTTAGTGAAAAGTTAAGAAGGAAGAACAAAGAAGGAATTGATCCTGAAGACGATACCTGGGACCAAATGTGCATGAGAATAGGGACAACCGCTGACTTAATCTTGAGAAGTATGCATCAGAATGAGTTCTCAAAAATTGTGAGAATGTTTTCATCGTCACAAGAAATGTAATGTGCATATACAGCTTAATTAAATCAAACCAAATGACAAATACAGGAAAGATTTCAAAGCAACAGCTAGTTGGTGCACTAAAAACAGAAAGTGCAGGAGAAACTCAACAGATCTGGCAGGATCTGTGAAGAGAAGCAGAGTTAATGTTTTGAGTACAATAACACAGTTTCAGATCTCCTACACCACGTTATTTTGCTTTTATTTAATTTGATTGGAGTAGACGCTTTATGAAACAAAAATGTCTTTTGTAGAAGCAGAAGACCATGAATGTTTAGAGACAACCAAAATACTGCAATGGCAACATTGACAGATTCCAGTGAAGCCGAAAGGACATGAGAAGAAGCCATTAAAATAAGGCAACTTCTGGTGGTAATAGACTACAGGCTGATGGAACACAAATTAAAGTCTATGGTAATTTTCAAATGTAAACCAATGCAGAAAATCAAGATCCTGCAGAAACAGTTTACTTGTGTGTGGCAATGGTGAGCTAAATGCAGAACAAGTGACATTATGGAATGATAATGTGGAATAGGTTACCCAATTTCCAACACAAAGAACACAGGTTATTAATGATCACATCCCATTTAACCAATAAGATCATATGAAGAACAAATACCACCCTCAATGCAATTATATCAGGGAGTTTAATGTCCATAGTTCAGCTTTGAATATGGCCCCAACAAACCATTCAAGGATTACACTTTCACCAAATGAAAAGGTGGACAGTTGACAGTGGTAAAGTCTTCTCAGAGTGCACACTCACGTGTTGCACCATTTGATACTTTGGGTGGTTTTGTAATCAATTCATGAGATGCTATTTGCACACAAACTGTCATCAAGGCATTAAAAAAAATGTGGAATATCCAATTCAGTGATTAGAGAAGAAACTGGTTTGTTGCGGAGGAGTGATTCTGAAATATTGCTTTAGCCAATGTTGTTCAAAATGAATTCAATGAACTTTTGTGTTAGATGCCTAGGAAAATTAGTTGAACAGGCTTCAACACACTTCTATTGTGATCAAAGGAATTTTTACATAATTGATTTATTCAAGAAATCAAAGTCTATTAATACAAATCATCAGCATTATAATTTTTAATCTTCAAAATGGTAACCACTCACATTGGAAAGTTTATGTATTATATTTGGCATTTAAATCAAACATATTTTTGAAATGATTTCTGGAGACTCTCTCTCATTCCAGTATGCAAAGGAATGAGAAAGGTAGCTCATTTGAATTTGCATGCAATCAACATGTAAGCCAGTTTAACTCATGGTGGTATCAACCAATTGTTGGTACAGGGCTAAATTCCTAACTTCTTCATACTCAAAAATCCATAAAAGTGGCATAGACTCGTTTCGCCATGTGTCCATCGCCTTACATTTCAGGTCCTCCCCAGTGGATAAGAGGAGCATATTGCTGTTGGAGATGGGGTTGCGAATGTAGATGTAAAGTTTACTCACTGAGCTGAAAGCTTCATTTTCAGACGTTTCGTCACCATACTAGGTAACACACCATCAGTGAGCTTCTGGTGAAGCTCTAGTTTAGTGACTTGCTTTCTATTTATATGTTTAGGTTTCCTTGGGTTGGTGATGTCATTTCCAGTTCTTTTTCTCACAAGGTGGTAAATGGGGTCCAAGTCAATGTGTTATTTGACACAGTTCTGGTTGGAATGCCATGCTTCTAGAAATTCTCGTGCGTGTCCCTGTTTGGCTTCACCGAGGATGGATGTGTTGTCCTAGTTGAAGTGGTGTCCTTCCTCATCTGTATATAAGGATACTTGTGAGAATGGGTCATGTCTTTTTGTGGCTAGTTGATGTTCATGTATCCTGGTGGCTAGTTATCTGCCTGTTTGTCCAATATACTGTTTGTTACAATTCTTGCAAGGTATTTTGTAAATGACATTAGTTTTGCTTGTTATCTGTATGGGGTCTTTCAAGTTCATTAGCTGCTGTTTTAGTGTGTTGGTGGGTTTGTGGGCTGCTATGAAGCCAAGAGATCTGAGTAGTCTAGCATTCATTTCCGAGATGTATTTCATGTAGGAGCGATTAGCTAGGGTTTCTAGAGGTGTTTTGTCTGCTTGTTTGGGTTTGTTACTGAGAATTCGGTGGACTATGTTTGTTGGGTACCCATGCTTTTTGAATATGGAATTGCTTTGGGTAGATGCAGAACATCCAGCGAGGTGGACGGCATTCCATCCCTGCACCTCTCTCTGCTATCCGACCCACCCTCTATTTTCGTCCAGTATCAAATTGCTCAATGAATCATTCTATTTGCTGAGTTTCTGTGATCAAATCTCCATATGCAAATTGATAAAACTGTGACCCAAAATTCACAAACTTTCTCACTTTGTTAACTGCAATCATCCCTGAAGTTTGACCATTGAAAAGAACAGTCAGCCTGAAAATGTCACCAATGAAGTCCAAGGCCTGAATGCTATGGTTTCTTGGCAAAAGGTTGCCATGAAATCTGTTGGAGGGATATTCACTGCAAGGTTGAGTGAGCTTTCTTACCATACCTTCATGAACTGACCACATTCATTGTTGTTCCCACCCCCATGCCATGCAACATGTCCAATTTCCACCCCATCTTACCAAACACCGCTCCCAGAAGAACTCATCAGCCATTTACCGGAATACCAGCATCGCTTCCATCCGTGCCATCTTAGAAAGTTTGCTGTGCATCTGCAGGCGAGCTGGTGTCTGAAACCTGACCTGCTTGGTTTGGGAGAGCGAGGAGAGATAGCTGAGAAGGGGAAGTTGGCACCCTGTTTTCTGACAGGGACCCAGAGGTTCTGGTGGTCCAGAGGAGAAGAGCCATCCAAACATATAGGTGAATGGGTTCCATTACCAAGAAATCTCCCTCCAGCAATCTGTGGAACTGGGGGCCACTAAGATGTATTGGGAGGGAGGAGAACAGAAAAATATATTGAGGACACATTGGTGGCATCGTTCTGTGAATACCTCACAAATGCATTATAAACCTTTATTTTTCACCATTCAAATGGTCACTCGTGGCACTGTGTAAGGTCCAGATACTTTGCTGCACCCTCTGACATCACTTCATTGTTATTGCTGAGACACAAAGGGGAGCGGGGGGGGCGGAGTGCACACCAAGCACCTAATACATCATATTAGGGCAAGGGGAGGAATGTGTGTACATGACATTGGGTCAGTCTAACATCTTAGGTACTCCCTGTTTAACATTTCCTACTGTTCAGGTGTCTGTTTGTCCAGGGCTAGTTCTTGATGAATGCCCTAGCAATTGCTGTACGAGGAGAGGGTCAATGCTGCAGGTTGTCTAGGGAGTAGGCACTGTGTATAACATCCTTCCATTAGTCCATGGGTCTCTGGCCATGGACCTTCCCTGTAAAAACCCAATGACTGGTGGTTGCTGCAGCCCCCTCACATGTCAGCTCACTTACTCCAAGTATACTGAGTGAACTAGAGTCTGTTTCCTTCCCCAGTATGTACTTTCCATTTTCTTCATAATGGAAGGCAACAACAAACAGTCCTCTACCAGCCTTAGCCTGAACCTGCCAGGCCCCACTACAACCTGAACCACCTCTACCTCTGCCTTATTCTGTGTGGATGGATCTGACCAGACAACTGTGGCCCACCCTCTTGAGCGACCTGATCAGCCAGCACTAGCCGAGACCTGCTCAGGTCTCTGACTGGTGATTACTCATGTCCGCTACCACAACGATTCTCCCTCCTGGTCTGCGCCTTATGGAGACAAAGGGCTGAATGTGACCCATTCACTGAAGCACAGAGACACAGAACACCCCTGTGAAAAGTCACCCTGACTGGGCATGTGAAGCCTGAACTGGAACTCGAAGCTGCTTTTGATTTACTTGGATAGGTCACCCTGACAGACGTATGCCTCCCTGAATTTCATTGAGGATTACTCCCCTAAGACTTTGAAACCTGGCTGACTGCTTATATCAAATGCATTGCAATTACAACAAGTGCTGCTACTACACGGTACAGCTGTGACATTGATGTGACACACCACCATTTGACAAGATGTATGTGCGCCCTAAACGGAGAATCACTGAGCAACACGCAGGTGCCTGGTCATTTGACTGTGGATATTGGCACCCCAAAGCATGATAAAGCAGAGTTTGTATGCTGTGGGCCTGCTGATAGATATCAGGTGACTGCAATCTAAGACAGCAAGCCAGCAGCCCAGTAGGCAACTTGGTCCAAGTCGTGGTCTGGGTGCCTGTCTCTGTGTGGTAACTGTACCCATTGCAGCCATGCTTTGCTAGGCAAGTCTGGACTTAAAGGGCACACTGCCAGTGCATCAGAAAGGTGCCAGGATAGTGGCAAGGGTCCGCTGAATGTCAGACGCCAATATCCACGGAAGATGATTTAGCAGAGGCTACTGTCCATGGATTCTGGGCTATTGTTTGGTCATCAGCAACATGGAAATTCATTCGAAGGAAGCGACAAGCTGAATCTGCCAGGGACACGCTCTGGATTCCATGTCAGGCTTCCACAATGGCTCATTTGTTAAATGTGTTTGGTAAGATTGGAAGCAGAATATTAATGAGGAAAGTCAGGTTCGCAAACAAGGAGCTTAACAAGCATTAATTGTTGTTAACTGGCAACTTGCTACTGCCAGGCAAGAATCTCACAACGCACCTTGCAAAAAGCATATAAGATGGACCAAGGTGATCTCAGCATAGGGATGTTCCTTGTTGGATTTCACACCCAATTCTGCAACATATCTCGCTATAGTCCCACATCATTCAGATCCCTATATGATTCCACACCAGGTTATGAAGTTTTAAAAATACTGCTTGCATGTAGGTGCCACAGATTACTTGTATTTGAAGATTGAAAAAAAAAAGACCTAGATCTCAGATTCACTGTGACAAATCACAATTGTATTTCTCTTCATGGTTTGCTTCTCAAGTCAAATTCTGTTCGGCTTCCCTTTCCTTCTGTCCACCTCAATCACCATTAGAAGTGTGGGGATTGGTCAATTTTTTTCCTGGTAGTATTATAATATGTTGAAAACTGTCAGTGCTAAGGAATGTAAACCTTCCACTTGCAGTCAAAGGTTGAACGTATTCAGAACAGTTACCACATGGGGGTGTGGTGCAAAGACTGCTGAAATTTCCATGATTAAATTTTTTTAAAAATCCACCTGTCACCAGTATGACATCTTAATTTCACACAGCAGTCATCCTTATGGCTGTAATGAGTGAAATTTCCAATTATGGATTGCTTTATGCTGTTGACTTATACAAAATACCGCATGCTCAGAATCCTTACAGATGTGAGAGAAGGAACACACTTCCTTTCTATCATCAGCATGCTCTCCTTTCAAACAAGCATGTGAAGAAGCAAAAGAAGAATGTATAGGATTTAATATTTCAGATTAGATTATCTAAACTTTTATTTCAATTTTTTATGGTTTATTACAGTATTATTAAGAATATTATCTTTACCTCTTTGCTTTAGCATGAAACACTTAGGTTACATATTGAAACTGAAATTAGGAGAAAACAGTTGAGACTCCCAACTATTACAATCACTGCCATTTAGCTGAAAAATGCACTAAATATTATAAATGTGAGGTCTTCACATTCAAAAGAATGCTTTATAATCTAACTTCTCCTTTTACAATAAACAGACAAACTAACAGTTAAAGCTACAGACACACAACTAAATTCCTGTGCATTCAAATAATCACCCATGTTGATATGTAAATACCCTGAAACATTTGAGGGAGAATGAATGTCCTTTGGGAGGAAAGGAAATTGAAGAGATAACAAATGTAAATTCTGGCCTCAAGTTTAGAAATAATAGTTCCATTCTTTGTTTACTTAAAAACACCTGATCTGAAGATGCTAGTAGTTGTTAAGTAGTTGTCAAATGAAGGGTTCAATTATATGTTGCAAAAGAGAGCAATTGCTTATGGTGCAATGGTAACATCCCTACCATCTGAGCCAGGAGACCTGGGTTCAACTCACAATTATTCTAAAGGTATATGCAACATTTATGGACAGGCTCATATAGAAAATATCAAAAGAAAACAGATGTTTTTGAAGAAATCTAGATAATTCATACATTTTTGTGTCAGTCCATAATGTCCCTAGGTCAGAGTATTTAAGTTCAAAATGAAAAGCATAGAAACAGACCCTTCAGTCCAAACTTCAATAAGTTAACATGAATTCTGACTTCACAAAAAAAAACACTAATTAAGATTAATTTCTACTGGTGCAAGTATCCCCTCTAACTCAGCATAGCAAAGATTTCTGCTAGCTACCAAATTAAACTTCACCTCAATTTTCTTTTAGAAACCCAGCAGGATCTGTTCAGACATAAAATCCTAAAAGTTTCCTGCTTTACGGTGAAGCCATAGCTTTCAAGTAAAAATTGTGATCAAGACACTGAGCTATCATTTGCATTTTTTAATGTCAGACTTTGGGGAAAGAAGAGAGGAGCAGAATTAGTGGATTAGGTAAATTTTTCGAGCCGATATGTTGAATGTTTTATTCTGCTGCTTCATTCCATGATTTTATGCAACATACAAGAGCTGACCTCCAGAGGTGTGGTGAAAATGACTGTCATTAGCATCTTGATCACATTCAACTGCACACGGCACTAAGGAGCCATAGAAAAACTAAAAGTCAATGGAAACCAAGGGAAAGAATTTTCACACACTGGAATCACACCCAGCCCAGAGAAAGATGATTGTATTTGTTGAATGCTAATCATTCTCAGTCCCAGACGTCACTGCAGATTTCCCAAGCGTTGCATCATAGTCCCAATCACATTAGATGCTATCAATCATCTACCAAACATTCAGAAGAGGGGATGTTCACTGATAATCGCACAATGTTCAGCACCATTTGCTAAAATCAATCAATCAATCAATCAATCAGTGCTCACGTAAAGAAAGACCTGAGCAGCATCCAGGCTTGAGCTGAAACCTAGCAAGTAACATTCACACCACGTTAAGTGCCAGGCACTGACCATCTCCAACAAGAAAGAATCCAACCATCACACCTTGACATTTACTACATTACCATCACTAACTCTCCCATAATCAATATTCTGGAGGTCACCATTGACCAGAAACTGAACTGGACCAGTCACACAAGTACTATGGCTAGAAGAGTAGGTCAGAGTCTAGAAATTCTGGAGGGAGTTACTCGACGTCTGTCTTCCCAAAGCTTGACCACTACCAACAAAGCATAAGGCACTATTCCATTGCCTGTACAAATGTATCTGGCTAGAAAGCCACTGGAGGAGCAAACCTGGTCTACATCGGCTTCACAGCAGCTTGGAAAGGAGCTGAAATGCAGGATGCAAGCCTGGTCCTTAGTTCAGGAAAGCTCTTAGGTATCAGATTATCATTCTTTTCTGTTCCTTGTTCATACTAAAGTACAATTATAATTTCTTCCACTCTGTGATTGAAGGTAAAAGAAGCTACATAGAATGAAAACTCAACCTCATAATCTTTTCACTAAAATCTAATAAACATGTCATGTTCAGAGATAATTAAGAGCAATGCTCATCTCCTGCTCCTCAACTATCCCTTCATCTGTCGGCCCACCATGTCAAAATATCAGAATTTCAGGAAAAGGAAAACAGAGACACTATCTAGTCTCCATATAGCAGGCATTGGTGGGAGTTGATAAATTGCTAGTGAAGGCACATTATCCTGACACATCCTGTCAATTTAACAAATAAAAGCCAGTTGAAGAGCATTTACCCAAGCCAGTAGTACCTTGCCAGTGGTGGTTTGGCCCTCTGTCATGTGGGAAGGGTGCATCCATTCTCCAGCCTCCAGGAGAGAAGGGGTGTCCATAAAGCTAAAGACTCACAGGAGGGGCCACTGGCAATAGTGGCACCACCACTGGAGGCATACTTTCTCTAACTGGTGGTAACCACCTTCTTAGACCTGACAGAAAAATGAAGTGTCTCGTTCTACTGTTACAGCACCTGAACTGGATGGCCAACTTAGACACAGCCATCAGCCAGCTACCTCTGTGAAAATTGCTAAACTAGTCCCAAGTAGGGACTTATACCATTTGGTAAAATTTCCCACCTAATAGCTCACCCTTTTCTCACTCTCTTGGGCTCAACAGCAGGACTGAAAACATTTTGAAAAATGTTTAGTGTTCTTCTGGCAACAAAGCAAGCCTACTACAGCAAGTATTAGCAATAGGTCTGTCATGGTGCACCAGCAAACTGCATGAGGACAGCTCTGACACGTCAGCCATCCTAATGCAGCATCAAAAAACAAGTCCATGAGAGGCAGCAGTCTCTTAGTCCCATGCCCTTTATAAAGAAGGGGAAGTGTAGACGTCTCAACCTTTTAATTCAGTTTTGTCTTCTATTTGCAAAGAATTCAAGAAAACTGCAAATGCAACCCGTGGTTCCAAAATGGCACAAACCCTTCAACATAATGTTGTGAAACTTGTAAGGGTTCAGAAAAGATTTACAAGGAGGTTGCCAGGGTTGGAGGATTTGAGCTATAGGGAGAAGCTGAACAGGCTGGGGCTGTTTTCCCTGGTGCATCGGAGGCTGAGGGGTGATCTTATAGATGTTTACAAAATTATGATGGGCATGGACAGGATAAATAGACAAAGTCTTTTCCCTGGGGTCGGAGAGTCCTGAACTAGAGGGCATAGGTTTAGGGTGAGAGGGGAAAGATATAAAAGAGACCTAAGAGGCAACTTTTTCACGCAGAGGGTGGTACGTATGTGGAATGAGCTGCCAGAGGATGTGGTGGAGGCTGGTACAATTGCAACATTTAAGAGGCATTTGGATGGGTATATGAATAGGAAGGGTTTGGAGGGATATGGGTCGGGTGCTGGCAAGTGGGACTAGCTTGGGTTGGGATATCTGGTCGGCATGGACAGGTTGGACCGAAGGGTCGGTTTCCACGCTGTACATCTCTATGACTATGACTATAATTTACTCTGCAACATTTTTATATCTCTTAATGACCAATGCCTCACAAAGCTAAGAAACAGATATTAAAACATTTTTGCTGCAGGTTTTAAATTAGCTATTAAAGCACTATGATCCTAAATAGCCATTACTGTAATTAAATTAGAAACATTTAAGACCACGGGTAGAATGGTCTGTTCTCTTTCAGTCGCTGATTGTATTAAGATAGATTAATGTTGGTCTGTATTTGACCTTTACCCACAAACCATATACTCTGCACAATCATGTTCAGACTATGATAAATCTCTGAAAGCACTAAGCTACAATGACTTATTATTGCATTATACATGACTGCCAAGATTCTAACATATGATTGTTGCTGTTTCCTTTGCTAAGGCTACTTGTAGTTTCTTGTTTAACCTATGAGTGACGGGCAACCTCCAAAACTAATTACAAAATGCTGCAAAATGCCACATCAATTTTACACAAGCGGTTTTGAAACAATTGTACAGTGATGCAGAGACTGATTGTTTTGGGCAGATCTAATGCAATCTCATGACTCAATAAATGTTCATAAACCAAGAGACAGTTCAAAAATAAAATTTCCCAAGATCAAGTTCAATAGTATGTTTAACATTTGTTGTGCAAATTCAGGCATTCTAAGTATTAGTAATTGTTAAATTTCTTTTAGGCTACTGCTTCTAACCTCAGTAGACCTCAAACATCTGACAACACATCTTCAATGGCCCCCACCACACTACTCTCCGCCAACCTCACTGGCAATTATCTGGATTATTAATAAAATGATGTGGCCGGCACTCAATTTTGCAAATCTGCAATTGAAGAGTAAATGGCCTTCATCCAGTAATGCTTCCTATACCTACAAATAGAAAAATGTTCAATATGTATCATGGGTTCTTGTTCAATGTCAAAACAAAATAAGATGCACCAACATTGTTGGATGACTCAGTGACAGCTACCAAACTTATTCATTTCTGCCTGCAGGGCAAGTGTTTTTATTAAAAGTAGATAGCATCAGTGATAATAAATTTTGATTTAGTATCCTTTCTTTGACACAAAAGCATACTTACCTTTCTACCATACATAAGATTTGAGTCATCATTCAATTACTTATAAAGACACTTCTTACACCAACACTTCATTCTAACCAATATACAAAATATAATTCATGTAAGATAATACAAAATAATGAGCTTTAAATTGCAATACTATGACGTCAATAGTGAAAGAAAATCCAGGGTGAAAAGAAAGAGTTAATGTTAATTTTTAAAAACTAACAAAATGCCAAATGATTTCTAACAATTCTCATGTAAGGAGAAGATCAAGTGCCATCTACTGGAAGAACACTGTATTCAACTTCTGTTCATAATGTTGGATTTTAAAAAAACTGATATACAAAGAGTTGTCAATGTGGTTAGCAATTTTCTGAAGGCACTGTCACTCAATCTTCCACTTCCAAACAACTTGCTTCCACCATCCAGATATTGATCATCTAACACAACCAGTCTCACAGCTCGTCACATTCACCAACCAACCAGAAGGTAAACAGACTCTTCCATACCCAATTGACACTCAGTCAAGAATCAGCCAGCTATACTTTCTTTCCTGACCACCAACATTTTTACAACTAATAAATAAAGGTATTTAAAGAAAATGAAAAAGATGAAATCCATTAGATCCTTTACATTTTTACATCAAGTTTTCTTGAATAATATTTAATTTCTGAACACTGCAGGAGAATCCTGGGGAGTCAGCAGCTCAAATGTTTTACACATCAAACACTTGCATTCATACCTGTACACATATATATCTAGAAAAGTTCTCAATTGTCTTAGGCTCCTAAAGCCTGATTGGCTCCTGTAGAATTAAACTATACTCACAGGTGTGTGTTACACGTAATTTTGTTTTTAAAATATCCTAGCTACCTCTTCAAAGCAGTTTTCTCTTCATCGTTACAGATCATTTACCAATTATTTGATATAGCATAACACTCAACGAGGATTCACTGAATTTGCATTCAAGTTGCAATTATCGGTGTGTTGTGTAATGCTGTTGAAATATACTATATCAAATAGAAAAATGGTGTTATGAAACTGGCAATTAGGTGTCCATCTATCAGCCTTTCTGATTGCAATAAATCTGAACTATTTCTATGGAAACATGAATTAATAGTCCAAGAATGCCACAAAATCAAAAGTGCTTTAAGAGGACAGCTGCTTTACCGAGTTAGAATAGTTTAAATTTCTGCCAACTTTGAAGCTTGATTTATAGCCAAGTTTTCATAATAAAATCTTCAACTTATATTGATATTTCTCATTGGCAATGTCAGGACAAACTCTTATATAACATGTAACACACACACCTGTGAGTATAGTTTAATTCTACAGGAGCCAATCAGGCTTTAGGAGCCTAAGACAATAGGCTTTAGGAGAATACTGGCAGCATTATTTGCATCATATACAAGTTTAGAGAGACCCACATTCCTAGTATTTTTTCTTTTATTCTTACCTTAAATCAACAATGATTAAAGGCAATATCTTTAATAGAACTGCTAAATGAACCAGGGCATCCTCCAGCAATGATTACTTCGATATGTTAAAGCAAAACATATGAATGTCTGCATCCTCTTTGCTCACTTCACTTCTCTGCAAATGGCAACAGCTCACCCTGCTGTGAACAGGAGCAGATGAAAGCTTTACTAAGTGATTAGCATTCCGGACATGTTCAGAAGTTTAGGAGAACAGACTGCAGCAAACCACTATTAGGCAATGCCATTTTTCCTCTAAACACAATCCCGGTTCAACACACCGTTGATCTCATGTAACATTCACAATAATTTGATTCTATGAATCAGTCTCTCTCGTTTATTTTTATTTGAACGTACACAAGCCATACCTGCTCGCTAAATGGATATAGTTAATACAAGCATAATGAGGACATGAAAAACATAGGCATTACAACTTTGGCATTTTACACATCGATCAGATTTTTAAAAGCAATATTCAGGTACCTGCTTATAATATCGCTAAAGTAAACCAAAATAGGCAAAAATTTATGATCAGACTATTGAGGTATTTTTGGTTGACTTGGCCATGCCATGTGGATATCACTGGCTAGGCTAGCATTGGTGGTCATCCCTAATTGCCCTTGAGGTGATAATGTTGAGCTGCCATTTTGAATTTTTGAAGACAATATGGTGTAGATACATCTGATGTGCTGTTAGCAAGTTGTAGGATTTTGATCTAATGGCAGTGAACGAATAGTAATATACTTCCAAGTCAGGATGGGATGTGTCTTGGAGGGTAAATTGCAAGTCTTGGCGTTGTCATGTATCTTCCACTCTTATTCTTCTAAGTGGTAGAGATCGCAGGTTTGGAAGTTTCTGTCAAAGGTGTCTTGATAGTAGCAGCAGTGTGTACAATTTACAAAATATGCTGCAGCAACCTAAGTGTCAGTGGTTGAAGAAGTGGATGTTTGTGGACGTGATGCAAAGCAAGTCAGGTTCTTCAGTGTTGCTCCCATGCACAAGTTGAGAGCATTCAATTGCACTCTGATTTGTACCATGCAGTGGACAGACTTTCGAGAATTAGAAATTGAGACCTCTGGTTTTCTCAGGTAGCCACACTATTTATACAGCTGGTCCAGTTCTATTGGAGATCAATGGTAACTCCCAGTACATTGATGAAGCAATGGTAATGCCATTAAATTTCAAGGCGCAACATTTAAATTCTGCCTTGTTAGAGATGGTCATTGTCTGGCACATGCGTTATGCAAATATCACTGGCTACTCATAAGGCCAGTCCTTGATATTGTCTAAGTCTTGCTGCATTTTGACTTGATGGTGTCAGTGCCCGAGAAACATAACAGTGCTTAAAAACGTCTAACCATCAACAAACTTCGTATTTTTAACCTTATGATAGAAGGAACATCATTGAAAGAGTTGCTGAAGATGGTCTGATCAAGAAACCTATCCTGAGGAATTCCTGCAGTGATGTCCTATGATTGAGTCAAATAACCTCGATTAAGTATTATTCCAACTAGTGGAGAGTTAATTCTCCTAATCTTTATTGACCAAATTCTCAATTCGCAAATTATTCCTTTGCAAGTATCACTTGATAGCATAGTTAATGACCCCTTTTAAAACATTGCTATTGATCAGGTGTACATCGAGAGGGTAGTAATTGATTGGGTTAGATTTGTCGAGTCATTTTGCACACAGAACATTCCTTGACAATTTTCCTCATTCCACATTTGGGTAGATAAGAGTGTTGTAGTTGTGTGGAAACAGATAGGTTAAGGACATGTTTATTTATAGAGCACAAGCCATTCCCAGTGCAAAGACTATTTTAAAATTATTTTTCTGGTTTTTTGATTATGGTTTGAAATGGGAAATAAACTGATTCAAAATACTAAGGAGTGCTGAGGGACTACTGCTGTTTTTGAGTGCAAATAACCTGCACTCATTTTAAGTACTGTTTACACAGCACAGCTAGTTCAAACAGTGGTAAATGGTTTGCAGATAAGCTGGAGCCAAGGGCTGTGCACAAATGGATATTCAGCCAGCAACAAGTAGCTGATCAGTCTGTGGACTGAGGACCAGTTATTGATGACAAAAGCCTTGGCCTGCTAACAACTGTGCAAATGAGGCTGAGAGCAAGATTGGGAGAAGTCATCTGATCTCCACAGGCTCAGAAGCTGTCTCCATTCTCTGCAGCAAAAAAAAACTTTAAGCCTGGAAGAACAGTTTACTTTCCCTTTAGCAGTTGCTGTAAGCTGTGATGTTTAACTAATAAGTCAGAGATTTTTTTATATGTGTGAATTAATCACCTGTGCACCTGCAAACAAGAGAAGTAAAACGTAATGCTGCTACAGGTCAACACGGTGGCTCAGTGGTTAGCACTGCTGCTTCACAGTGCCAGGAACTCGGGTTTAATTCCAGCCTCAGGTGACTGTCTGTGTGGGTGTTTGCACATTCTCCCCGTGTCAGTGTGGGTTTCCTCTGGGTGCTCCAGTTTCCTCCCACGGTCCAAAGATATGCAGGTGAGGTGAATTGGCCGTGCTAAATTGCCCATAATGTTCAGGAATGTGTAGGCTAGGTGCACCGATTAGGGGAAATGTAGAGTTAAGAGGGTAGGGGAATGGGTCCAGGTGGGATACTCTTCGGAGAATCAGTGTGGACTTGTTGGGCCAAATGGCGTGTTTCCTCACTGTAGCATATCTATGAGTACAGAATTTTAAAACAGAATAGCTTTTAAGAGAAAATAGATTTTAAAAATAGTCATGAAAAAATGAAAGAAGCTTTAAGATGATAAGATAAAAAAGGACAAGAAAGTTTAAAAGATAAGAAACTGTAAAAGATTAGAACGTTTTCCAATATGAGAGCTTTTACAAGATAAGCAATTATAAAAAGTTTGAAAGCAGTAAGTCACTACAGAACAAGAAATAAATGCAAATTAAAGTCTTATTTCAATAATTTAATACAGATCAACAGTTACTCCAAATGAACTGTAGATTAGAAAATCAATGTAAAGATGTGAAGATTTTAACAAGTCTTAAAACTATTTATGTTGGAACAGCATTTCTGAATATAAGCCAACAAAGCTTTTAGGACATCACATTTCAATCATAATGAAATTATACAGATTTAAAATAGTTTCACGAGGGTAAGTTTAATCAACACATAAGAAAGAAGTGGAAAATGACATAATATTCTTCCAAGTATTTCAAAATGAGAAATAATCCTGATAGAGAAAAACAATGAACGACTGCATTTCCATACTTTCTTGCACATTCTCTTCCTCATCTGAGCATTTCTCAGTGCCATGGATTTGCTTGTAGCTGCCCTGCCCTGAGGTAGATATTTTCTAATCAACCTGTTCAGAGATGCTGTTATACACCTCTGCATTACCTGAGACTTGAGCCTCCAGCTCAGAAGTAAAGACATTATCACCATGCCACAAGAGCCCTTTTTTCAGCCCTGAGTTATTGTTGCACACATTACTATGCTGAATATTTGTTTGCAAATGCCACACTCCCAGGGAATGCTTGCATTGCCTGCCTGGTTTTCATGCTTTATTTGAGGCTCATCCAGCCCCACTTCTTCAGCTACTGACATTTAAGAAGCATGACCATCTCACTTTTTCTTCTCTGATCACCCTTTCATGCTTCTGTATTTGCCTAAAATAATTAATTAGTTTCAAACTTGGATATTGTAATGAAGAAAGCAATTGGAAATTTGGAATTAATCTCTTAGTAATGGAGTGGATTAGAACAAAATTGGATTTAAATTTCAAATTGGATTTTAAAGATGCACAGGGGATAAAGTCAATTCTGCACCTAAGTCCTAACTTCTGTGGTACTTAACTGATACAACATATTTTATTTTAAAGTTTCGAAGAATAAAACCAGACACACATACACACAAATATGCAAATATAACTATGTACACTGTGAACCTCATCGTTCTGTTACAGCAATAAAAAGTAATTTGTGACAAGACATGGATTATCATGTCATAGAAGAATATGGGCTAAGTATTGGAATGTAACAGCATAGAGTTACAATAATAGTTCTAAATGCAAGTAAGACATCTTTAATTTCTGACAACTACATCTGAAACGGACATGTTGATGACGCAAATCTAAACTGAAATTTACAAGTTGACAGTCAAATAGATAGATCCTGTCTCATTTCTGTGCCACATTGAATGCAGTCTTGACTGAACATTTAAGTTCAGTTTGAACTGTCATAGCTGTTTCTTCAACCTGCCAGTCACAGCCATCATCATTGGCTAAAGCACATGAGTAATCAAATTTTGTGCACATCAAGAAATGCAGAGGAGTAAGTGACTGACATAGCAAGGAATTCCATGTCTGTATTTGTCAGCTTTTCCATCCATGATCTGATCCAGGAAAACCTTTTACAAATTTCTGCCTCCTCATGCTACCAAATCTTGTTATCCATCAAAGTTCAATTTCTTTCACATTTAACAAAATTTCTATACACTTTACTTTTACCAACAACTGTATATTTACTTAACCGTGCAGAATAACTTCTAAATACAGTTTATTTTAAGAAAATGTTTAACTACAGAGCCATGTTGGGAACTGATGTGAATACCTTGGAGTCATCACAAGTACTGAAATATATTGGGGATTGCCAGAAATGCTAAAGGATGAGCATACGATTTTTATTTCCCCACCTAATCAACCCACAATTCAGAAAATGATTGCTGACTCAATGTTTGAACTCTTTATCGGTCACAAGCTGGTTTTGGGAGAGATTTTTAATTCAATCACAGGATGTTGGCTTGGCTTGGCCTGGCCTTAACTGGCCTTTCAAAAGTGGTGGCGGGCTACCTTCTTTAACTGCTGTGTTTATTGGGTTTAGGTAGTCCCAGAGTGCTGTTAGGGAGTTTTTACAAAAATGACATTTAACTATTTACAATGGAAGAAAGATTATGAATCTCTACAGTCTATAGGGGGGTAATTTGTTGATACGTTCATAATTCGCGATGGTGTGTTTTTATGGATGTGTTATCAATTGTCCCCTACAGTCATCAATGTTATTGCCTGTTGATTCTGTCTATATTACCAAGTTTTGCTTTCATGGATGCATTTGCTATTCCAGAACTTGCTTGACATGAGAGCCAAACTTTGCACCCAAGGTAATTCTAATGTGAAGGTTCTAGCCTTTAGTTGGTTTGTTATATTTTCTCCTTCATAACCTATTATCATAACTGTTCAGCCTCATCAATTTCTAAATTCCTTGTTTTCTTTGAATATTGGACCTCTTCCACGTGCTGTTTCAGTGGTTGTTTGATTTCCTCCATGTCTTAGTTCAGTTATAGAGATGTACAGCACGGAAACAGACCCTTTGATCCAGCTCGTTCATGCCGACCAGATATCCTCATCTAATCTAGTCCCATTTGTCAGCACTTGACCCATATCCTTCTAAATGCTTCCTAGTCATAAACCCATCTGGATGTCTTTTAAATGTTGTAATTGTACCAACCTTCAGCACTTCCCCTGGCAGCTCATTCCATACACACACCACCCTCTCCATGAAAAAGTTGCCCCCTTACGTCCCTTTCAAATATGTCCCCACTCACCCTAAACCTGTGCCCTCTAGACTTCCCCATCCCAGAGAAAAGACCTTGTCTATTTAACCTATCCATGCCTCTCATGATTTATATACCTCTGTAAGGTCACCCCTCAGCGTCCGACACCCCATGGAACACAGCCCCAACATATTCAGCCTCTCCCTATTGCTCAAATCCTCCAGCCCTGGCAACATCTTTCTCTAAACGTTACTGTTGGCATTTATTTCTGGAAAGACTGAGTCATGAGCGAATTGCAGCTCCTTGTTGTGTGCACTGTGTACTTCCGCCAGTTTCTTTCCGATCTGTCCTTTACTCCAGCATTGCTTAGAGCTCAAATCAATATTTCTTTAGTCATTTTTAGTAAGCCTGAACTCTCATATAAACTGGGAATTTTTCATTGGATTAATAATATAGAACTTACAGTTAATTCAGCTTCCCTTCTTTCACTTCAGATTAGATTAGATTACTTACAGTGTTGGAACAGGCCCTTCGGCCCAACAAGTCCACACCGATCCTCTGAAGACCAACCCACACAGACCCATTCCCCTACATTTACCCCTTCACCTAACACTACGGGCAATTTAGCATGGCCAATTCACATAACGTGCACATTTTTGGACTGTGGGAGGAAACCGGAGCACCCAGAGGAAACCCATGCAGACACGGGAAGAATGTGCAAACTCCACACAGAGGGTGGGAATTGAACCCAGTTCTCTGGCACTATGAGGCAGCAATGCTAACCACTGTGCCACCATGCCACCCAAAGTTCTACATTCATCCTTGTGAGCTAAATAGAGGTATCTTAAAAAGGCTTCATTATCTCAGACGTGGTTCTCTCAAGTCCAGAATTATCCTGAGCTAGGTGTTCAACCTTTTCTTCATGAACTTTCATTTTTCTCTCCACAGCACAGAACTGAGATTTTAACTCTACTAAATCAGAAGTGAAGTGTACCATTCTTCTTTCATATTCAGATCTGCGAGTGTTAATTGAACAATCTACTGCAATTTCTGCTATGTCTCTGAGGTCAGACTCAATTATGGATTGTGACTAGCTTGTCACTTTATACACTGCTAGACCAGCAATTGCAATATATATCTGTAACATCCAGGTGGATTGAATACACTTGAACTTCAATATTTCTGATTCAGCTTTTGGAACTGGTGAACTGTTAGATACTGAAGGTTTTACATATATAGGTTTTTTCATGGCTTTCTATGTCTGTGGGTACTTTTATGTTAAAGAATTTACAGAGTAGTTTATTGGTATTTGCCCTCATGTCAAACTTAGACAATAACAAATAGTCACCAATTTCTAAAGGAGAAAATTAGTGGATTGGGAGAAGAAAATATAAATACTATACCCAAGTATGTAATCTTTTCTTTTTATCAGATATCCTGACTCAACATACACCACATTCTGTTGGACATAGGCTCAATGTGTAAATCCTGTTTCAGAAGTTAGCTAACAACAGCATAATAATTTACACTACTTTGAAAGTATTTGACAGCCTCCACTTTCAAGATCTGACTGCCACAGGAAACAAACAGCTGATCTGTTTAATCACTCTCATGGTATTTTCATCAAAACAAAGTTAAGTGTAAGAGCACAAGAGGAGAGAAAACATCATTTCATGTGTAGCAAGGGAGAATGGAAGGTTAATAATCTCTAATGCGAGCTGAAGAACTGTATTATCCCATCAGAGGAGCACATGCAGAGTGGAAAAAACTTATTTGTAATTATCTGTAAGTGCACATGTGAAGATAGAACAGAGTATAAAATGAATTAATACAAGTTATGTCATCTTTGCAAGTAGACATTGAGAGAAGGTAGAGATCAGATATCTCTCACATGTTCTAGTTATATAGTATGTACATTAGGTTGTATTTGTACATTCACCCAAGAATATAACATAATGAACACAAATGTCAAACAGTTGCTATTTTGTCATTTTTGAAGGAAATGTGAAATGTTGGTGAATCTGTTGAGTGATGACTCATCAGTCAATAGTACACTATCAATCCTCAATGGCATTAGAAAGGTCACGTACAGATTGCAAATAGAATAAAATTAATGTTTAAAAATCCACATATTGCCTGTTTCATGTGAAAAAAGCAAATTCTGTATGGCATTATTTCAATGGTATTTGTGACCTTACTTTCAAGTCAGAACTATTAATGAAGAAAAAGTCTTCATTAGACTTGAAATATTTAAATTAGCATATATATAAAACAATTGATTATTTTGAATTCTGTTTTGTACCATTTCAGTTTTCTTCTGGAATGCAACAATTGTTCTAAATGTCTTTGAATTTTGTGTCATAACATACACATTTTAGAACAAGTGAATTTAAAGGAACACAATTTTTCAGGTGCATGCAGTTTGGAAAGACTTGAGAGTCGGCATCTCCACTTGTTCACATTCCAAAGTGGATACAGTAAATGAGGCAGTAATGCTTTCATGTAGTTGGAACTCCTGTGGTGCAGCTACATGGAGGGCATGTATTCCTGTCTGGAAGAATATCAACATACCACAATTGCTGACCCAGGTGGAAATGAGTTTCAAAGGAGTTTTCTTTTAATGACGTTTCCTTGCAGTAATGAGAAAACTTGGGCAATTTGGTTGTTTTTTTATCCCCAAGAATTGCTCAGGATGTTTTCATAGTGCCTCAACTTCAACCTCTAGAGATCACAATTCAACCTCAGTTAGAATTTTGCTATGACTCTGAGCTTTCAACAAGGCATGCAGAAGAAGGAGAGATGTAAGATTTCATAAATGATCATCGCAATAGGGGATTCTGTTTGACAACTGTAGGGGACTTTTAGTTACAGCATCTTGTTCAAAAGAGTTACACTTCTGGATATTATTTGGATATAAATCTAGCAGTTTTTGGAACAGGCAAGCTACATATAAAGTTTCAAATCTGTGCTCTTCTGAAGGGCACACAAGGTACAAAAATTCCTAATCTATCTTGTTTTCTGCCAGGCCATTATAGTTGGGAGAAAGTAATTTTCCAACACAAATTACTGGTTTTCTAATTCTGACTCTAAGATTGCATCACGAATGGTGCCAAGATCTGTTATCGGCAACAATCCAACAGGCACATTGGAGACAAATTGATTGTCAGAAGTTATCTGCTTCATTGTCAACTGGACTAAAGAAATACTCATTTCTGTACATTTTGTTAACAAATCTTAGAAAATCAATGTGTGGAATTTTTTAAAAATAGTACTGCACATTGTGAATGAAATGAACATTTCAATCTATAAGTTCTATATGTCCAAATCATCTTTTTTTTTCTAACTTAAGCTGGTATAATAGTTCTTCAATTAATTTTCAGAATGTAATAAATATTGGTAAATACAATGATCCACATTGCATATATGTCTCCTTCACCACAGGACTGCAATAATAACTAAACTGTTTTATTAATTGAAATTAAAAATATCAGATTAAAAAACCAAATCTGGCACCTATTTCTTACCTTCCTGCAGTCTTGACAAAAAACAGCTGTTGATCCCAGGAATCCAAATAACTCTCCACATAACAAACATTGAGCTAGACCATTTCCCATCACATTCTTCTTCATATTTTCTAAACGTTCAACAAGGCGACTAAATCACAAAAAGAAACTGAAATAAATTTACTGCATAACTGCAGCTTCTCAAAAAGCAAGTTATTTTTAATGTTACAATATACTTCTTTTGCATTTCTATTCTTCTTTTGGTTTAGGTCTAGAACACCCACGTCTTTGCAGTGAGCAAACAATATAAATAACTTGATCCCACAAAGTCACCGATACCAATGGAACATACTGGTTTTTTCTTAACTTGTTTCTGAGAGAAACTTAGTTTCTGCTCAGTGTCTTCCTGGATCTGCAACGCTCAAACTGTGGGCTTTGTAAAATCAGGAAATTAACTGAAAACCACTCGACCTAGAACAACAAAGCGTGGTGCAGTGGTAGTGTCCCTGTTTTTGAGCCAGGAGACCTCGGTTCATATTCCACTTGTTTCAGAGGTGTCTTGTAGCATCACTGAATAGGTTGACTAGAAAATATATTTTAAAAAGATCAACTTTCTGTTTGGAACATTTATCATCAAACAGTTTCGTACAATTTCTCAGGAGCTCCTATCAATAAGTAACTTGGAACTTTCTAAATGAAAATCTGCACGCGATAAATAAAGAAATAACTTGAGACCTAATTATCTTTAGGTATATGGATATGCAGTACCATTTAACTTGAACATTCACTGGAAACCAAAAAATGCTGGAACTCGCACTGAGTTAGGCAATGCTCTGAGTTCAGGAGTTCTGAAGAGTCGCCTAGACTCAAAACGTTAGCTTGCTCCCTTTCCACGGATGCTGCCTGACTCGCTGTGATTTCCAACATTTTTTGATTTCAGTACAGGTTCAAGCATCTGCAGTAATTTGCTCCTAACCTGAACATTCACTTGTATAGCCAGGGCTTCAAGCATTGGCGGAGGTGTGGAGAAACAGGAAAGCCCAAATGCCAATAAACAACACCTCTGCCGGCAGTATGAAAAGGCTATTGAAGAGGTTGATGACAACAGTTTATTCCCAAATATAAGTGCAATGCCAAAAAGTTCTTTGAGCTCACCAAGAGGAATAGAAGGTAAATATTTCCAATAAGACGAAAGAAGACAAAGATTATGAAAAATTCTCAATTTTGCTCCTCAAGGTCTTTTCTCACATTAGCCATATTATTCTGAACAGACAGAAATCCATCTTGTCCTTTCTAATAGCATTGCATAACATTACATGGTACTTACATGACAAAAATACATCATTCAGCACAACTGACATGTGCTAGTGTTTCTTTTTCTTCACATTAGCTTCTTCCTACAATATCAGCATAGTTTCTATTGCTTTGTTCATCATGTAATCCTCAAGTTTTCTTTTAATTTATCTATGCTTTTCACCTCAACTACCCCTCATGGAATTGAATTCTAAAATCAAACCACTGTTTAGATGAAAAGATTTCACCCGATTTCTTCATTGGACTTATTTAGGTTTGGATCCCCCCACAAATAGAAAACTCTTCTCTGATCTAACTCATCAAACCTCTTCATATTCTGAAGACAATGCCCCTCTCTATTCTGTTCTGTGTTCTGACAGTTATAATCTCCCAATTCTGGCGTCCTCCTCGTAAATCTTTCCATCAACTTCTTGGATGTCTGCATTATTATGGAGACCAGAATTTTGCACAGTATTCCAAGTGCATCCAACTATACAACTTTAGCCATACTCAGAATTCACATGGTTTGATCCTAATTAATAAAACCCAGTGCAATGTTTACTCTTTTTCTCCCCTTGCAATTTATGTTGCCATTTTTAAGAATTTATTACTCAGTACTATTTTTGATTTATATTTTCTAAAGATTACAAGGCCTCCTTATTCCTCCAACTAAAATGCACTGATTTATACTCATTTATATTTTAACTAAATACCACTTACATGCCCACTCTGCAAGTTTATTAACATTTTGCAAAATGTCACATTCTTCTTCCATATTAACTATTCTCCTGAGTTCAATCATTTACATGAATTAACAATTCTAAAGAATCAGTATCTAGCACATCACAAGGTGGGAAGTACACAAATATCTTCACCATTCCTCTTTTACATATCACTTTAAATCTCTTGATTGACTTTCACCACTAGAATTTAAAAGTGTGGCACCAGAAAAGTACAGAAGGTCAGGCGGCATAGTGTGTGTGTGTGTGTGTGTGTGAGAAACAGAGATGAATAGGAGAGGGCTGCAGCTTGAGGTAAGGCAGCTAGGAAGGTGATATGTAGATGCTGAAGGGGGGTAATCATGATCATTAGGAACGGAGGGTGGAGCAAATAGGTGGGAAGGAAGATGGACAGGGAGGACAGTTCAAGTGAGAGGTGCTGAGTTGGAGGGGTGGATCTGGGATGAGTTGGGGAGAGGGGAGATGAGGAAACTGGTGAAATCCACATTGATCCCATTTGGTTGGAGAGTCCCAAGGCATTCTTTCTTCAGGTGTAGGGTGGCTAGGATTTGGCATTGGAGGCGGCCCAGGTCTTGCATGTCCCTGGCGGAGTGGGAGGGGGAGTTGAAGTCAGGAGCAGAGTCCAAACTTTCATTGTTTGAATAGTGGTCCTCCTTCACAATGCCATTTTTCATTTCCATACAAGAGAGCAATGTGAGATACTACCTCATCAGAGAGATTCTATCACTACAAAGCTCTGCAGGGTGAAGTTAGCAAATTTTTTAAACAATAAATAATTATCATCCATCAAAGCAGCTTCTCCATACCCAATCCGCTTCTGTTCAACCAGATCCAGGCTCTCTGCTCTTTTGATGACATCGAGGATGACTGCAATCTCCTTCTTAGTTAGTATCTGATTTTGCCGCTGTTTCTCGGTCTCATTGGTATGCACAGACCAACCAGTTTTCAGTCTAGTGCAAAGAGAAAATGACAAAGTTTGTTTTTTTTCCTCTACAGACATACATATTAAATTTATCAATTATGGCAGCAAAGTAGTCTAGACTTACTGACAGCTTCATAAACATAGCCATATCCTTAGTTCCATAGAATGAACATCCTATAACATTTGGGAATCCTAGGATGGTTCTCATAGTTAGGCCAATCAAAATGAGCAGATAGTACTACAGAAAGGAGCAGCACATGGCTTCAGAGTTTAAGCAGCAGCTGGCATGCAAGAAATCTGCAAGTTTGAGTTTTGTAGACAGCACACTTCTACAGATGCTGTCTCATAGATTAAGGAAGTGTCAGCAGCGAGGAAGTGGGTGACTACTGGATGGTCAAGGAAAACCAACTAAAGCGTGCAGAGTCCCCAGAATCTAAATACTGGTGACAGTAACATTTCTTCTGGGAAGTGCAGTCAGACCATGGCAACCCAGCTGGCTTAACTGTACTGGGAGAAAGTTGGGTAAGCAATAGACAAAAGACGACTCTATATTTAGGGGAAATGACAGGTGTTTTGTACAGGTGCAGGCATGTTACTTCCCCTGGTGCCAAAGTTGAGGATGTCATTGAACAGTTGCAGAGCGCCATGATGATGGGGGGGGTGGGGTGAAGTGTGGGGGAGATGGGAGAATGACAATCTAGTGGTTGTGATCTGTATCAGAACCAATGAGATAGATAACAAGAAGGATAAAGTCCAGCAGACAGTGCTTAAAGAGCGTTGAAAGAAACTAGCAACTAGGTCTTAAAATCAATCCTCTCCTGATTCCTCCCTGTGGCATGCGCTAGTGGAACAGTAGAGGTGAATAGTTGGTTAGCAGGCTGGTTCAGAAAGGAAGGTTTTATATTGCTGGGATATTTGAAAAAGCTCTGGGAGAGATGGGGGAAGCATGACAGACTGAATGCGTGGCATCTGAACAGAAGCAAGACCAATGTTCCTATAAGGCAGTTTGTGAGAGCTATTGAGGCTGACTTTAGCTAACCTGGCAGGAGATGGCATTGACGAGGTAACATCAGAGAGGAAATTTAAGGCAGAAGCAGTGGGGTGGCACGGTCCCTCATAGCACCAGGGACCTGGATTCAATTCTACCCACAGGTGATGTCTAGGAGTTTGCATGTTTTCCCTGTGTCTGTGTGGGTTTTCACTGGGTGCTCTGGTTTCCTCCCACAGTTCAAAGATGTGCAGATTAGGTGCATTGGCCATGCTAAATTGCCCATAGTGTGCAGGCTAGGTGGATTAAACATGGGAAATGTGGGGTTACTGGGATGAGTTGGGTCTCCATGAGCTGTTCTTTCGATGGTCGATGTGGGCCAAATGGCCTGCTTCCATGCTGTACTTATTCTATAAAGTTTTTAGAGAGCTAACACTGGAACAAGAAATGATAAGACATTTGGTGGGAATGTAATAAGAGGGAATGCAATAAAGCTTAATTCTGGTTTGTACGGTATTTATATGAACTTACTGAGCATCATAAATAAGATTGGTGAGCAGTGTTCCCTCCAATTTCCTCACTGGTTGCACGGGCAGCCGTTGCCTGTGAGCAGCAACGATTTCCAAAATCAGAAGTCAATTCTATTATCAGTGTGCCCAAAACTAACCATCATGCACAGAGCCCTGGAGCAGCTGCTGATGAGGTGCAGGCAAAAGTAGACATGTGCAAATATTGTGTTGTGACAATAACAGAGATCCTGCTGTAAACAAAAGGCAGGATTGTCCCTGCACACAGGATGTTCAGAAAATATAGGGGAAGTAAGAAAACAGGAAGGGTAGCACTCTTGATTTACAATGCTGGACAGAGATGATGTCTTAGGACAATCAAAGGAAAAAAAAGACTTTCTTCAATCTCAAGAGCTATTACATGGCTTAGTGTACTTCCTAGGTAAGTAACTAATGGGGATTCATGGAAAGAAGAACCTTTCAAGAAATTACAGAGTAGAACAAGAGCCAGAGAGCGTTTATAATGAGATTATTAATTATTATCCCAGTGTGAATATTAACAGTAAAAAGAGTGGAAAGGAGAACATTTCTGAATTGTGTTCAAGATGATTTTCTATATCTGTGTTGTTGCTCCCAACTTGTGATTAGTGTTGTGTGTTGGTATTCAAAACTTAATCATGGAAAGCAGATTACAAGCAGATATAGATGTGACAAGAAAACGTGTGTGTCCGGAAGACACAATATACCAACAAATATAGTGCTACATACTAAGCAGGAGCACAGCATGACAGGGTTCAATTATAAAAAGGTTAACCATTGGTGGATAAACAGGTGGGCAGACCAATAGATTAGGGTGCCATGCTGTGCCATCAGCAGCTGCCACAGTCCACCCACCACCAGTCACTGGTGGGTCACTTGCCTGCACCCAACGGAGGCCTTTAAGCAATTAAGTAAGGACCTCGCCCCACCACCACTCTAATAAAATTGGTGACAAGCGAGGTCTGATAGCTTATAGTTCTGAGCTTATAGCTCAGGCTGCAAAGGTGAGTTGCCTCCTCCCATGTCATTTGGAAACTTCCATAGTTTGCTTTCCCACACCCACTCTTCCCTCTTCTGTTTTGTTCAATGTGACACCATCGAACTTCACTAGGGGCTGTCAAACTGGAAGGATCTGAGATTTTTCTCAATGTCCAGCTCCATTGCTGACCACCTCCTACCTAAGCACCAGCAGTGGACACCACTCCTGCTTGGTGCTGTTGTTTTTTCAGGGCTGCCAGCCTCCAACTGGCCAGCAGCTCAATGGTGCACGACTTCCTCTTGGAGTGGAGATTCCCCCATCGCACTAAAACTAAAGGACATTCACCCGAAAAGTTAAAGCAATGTATGTCAACTAAGCATCTATAACTATCGGTGAGGTGCCGGATAGCTTGTGGGCGGCACGGTGGCACAGTGGTTAGCCCTGCTGCCTCACAGTGCCTGAGACCCCGGGTTCAATTCCCACCTCAGGCGACTCTCTGTGTGGAGTTTGCACATTCTCCCAGAGTCTGCATGGGTTTCCTCCGGTTTCCTCCCACAATCCAAAAATGTGCAGGTTAGGTGAATTGGCCATGCTAAATTGCCCCTAGTGTTAGGTGAAGGGGTAAATGTAGGCGAAAGGGTCTGGGTGGGTTACGCTTCGGCGGGTCAGCGTGGACTTGTTGGGCTGAAGGGCCTGTTTCCACACTGCAATTAATCTAATAGCTGGAGAGTGGCTAATGTTGTGCCTTTGTTTAAAATGGAATGTAAGGAGCAGTCAGGAAACTACAGACCTTTGAGCCTGATTTCAGTGATGAGTAAGTTGTTGGAGGTGATTCTGAAATATAGGATTTATATGCATATGGAGAGGCAAGGACCGATTAAGGAATAGTCAGCATTGTTTTGTGCAAGGGAAATTACGTCTCACAAACTTGGAGTTGTTTGAGGAAGTAGCCAAAAGGATTGAGAACAGCAGAGTGGTCAATGTTGTTTACTTGGACTTAGTAAAGCCTTTGACAAGGCTCCACATAGTAGACTAATTAGTAGAGTTAGATCACATGCAATTCAGGGTGAACTTGCCAACTGGGTACAAAATTGGCTTAATGGCAAGAGACAGAGAGTGGTTTTTTGAACTGGAGGCCTGTCACTAGTGGTGTTCTACAGGGATTGGTGCTGGGTCAGCTGTTCTTTGTCCTTTATAGAATTGATTTAGATAAGAATATACAAGGCGTGGTTAGTAAGTTTGTTTTTTGACACAAAGATTGCTGGTATAATGGCCAGTGAAGAAGATTATCTATGATTACAGAGGTCTTGGTCAACTGGGTCAAATGGGCTGAGTGGCAGATGGAGTTTAATTTGGATAAATGCATTTTGGTAAAAACAAACATGTGCAAGACTTATAAAATGAAAGGGAGCGCCTTAGCCAGTGGTGTAGAACAGAAAGACCTACAGGTTCAGGTACATAATTCTTTGAAGTTTGCATCACATGTAGACAAGGATGATTAAAAAGGTGTTTAGCAGACTTGCCTTCATTGCTCAGACTTTTGAGTATAGCAGTTGGGACGTCATATTGAGGCTGTACAGGACTTTGGTGAGATCTCTTCTAGAGTACTGTGTACAATTCTGGTCACCCTGTTATATCGAGGATATTATCAAGCAGGAGAGGGTTCAGAAAAGATTTACCAGGATGTTACCTGGAATAGAAGGTTTGAGTTATAACAAAAGGCTGGGACTTTTTTCACTGGAGTGTAGGAGGTTGAGGGGTGACTTTATCGAGATTTTTAAAATCATGAGGGGTTTACATAAGATGAATGACAGGTGTCTTTCCGTGGAGTTGGAGATTTCAATACTATGGGACATGTTATTAAAGCGAGGGAAGAATGATTAAAATAAAGGACATAAGGGGGCAACTTTTAAATCACAAAGAGTGGTTCACGTGTGGAATCAACTTCCAGAGGAATGGTAAATGTGGGTACAGTTATAATGGAAAAAAAACATTTGATTAAATACATGAATAAGAAATGTTTGGAGGGATATAAGCCAACCACAGACAGGTGGGACTAGTTTAGTTTGGGATTATGGTCCGCATGGACTGGTTGGACCAAAGGGTCTGTTTCCATGCCGTATGACTCTATGACACTATAAGAGGAGGTGAGCTCAACTTTGACATTTTTGCTGGTATGCTACTCTTATTGTAAATTAAAATCCAATGTTCTTGTGCAGGGGAAATAATCTGATGTCATAGTTCATGCATCTCTTTGAAAGTTTCACAAACAGTACTGCAGGCTATTAGAATTCACAAAGCATACCACAGGCTATTACAATGCCACAGTATGTTTGGATGTATTGTTCTAAAGTAAATATTATCCTTGTGCAAGATCTTAGTGTGGGTTCATCTATACTCATACCCCTTTTATGATCCCTTCACATGGTAAGTAACATAATAGTGATGTTGATGGTGTCCAGATTTGATACCTAGGTATCACAATAGGCTATGAGAGCTGGGCTTTTTTCTCAATAGGACAGATTAAACAGGCACAAGTGTCATAAGTTTAAGTAATTTAAGTGTAGAACTGATGAGGCATCAAGTGGTTTTCCTTTTCAGAGAAGCTTATGGAAAATGTAACTAGCTCAAGCGGTGAGTGAAAACATTCAAGGGAAAGTGGCAACATAGAAGAGAAATTGGGAATTGTTCTTCCCAGTCATTCCGTTAGAAATTACCCCCTGTGTAGTTTAGCTTCTCTTTCTGCCTTGCACAAAACTTTGTAAGATTTTAAATCAACCTATTTGTACACATTATGACACACATCTGTGGCAGGTAGGACTCAAACCCAGATTTTTGCTACCTGACCTCAAACAGCCCACAAGAACAATATACATTTTTTTTAAACAGACATGTTTAATCAATTTATTGATGTGTTATGACACACCTCTGGAACCAGTGGACCTTGAAATAGGCCTTCTGGCTCAAAGGTAGGAACACTACTACTGTGCTGCATGGGCTCTCCTCCATTATTTATATGGATGACTGCGCTTTCAATAATTGAGGATGTATTAATATCACAAGCAGGTTCTGGAGTCTTAGGACTGGACACATATTAGTGCAAACTGATGGACATTTATTAACGACTGACACGGTGTACAGTGACATGACAGAGCAAGATTCATTTGATCTGACATCACTGTTGAAATCTGGTTATTGTCCTACAGCTGTTAGTGCCATGTACTACAGAGAACGTGCAAGGAAGAAAACACATAATTGGATTCATTGCTCAGATGATCACTCATGGGTTCCAGTCACATCTTTCAATGCAGCTTTTTAAATATTCAACCCATGGGATGAGCAGCAACAAGAGAGAAAAGAGAAAGGCAGTCTGTGAGCTAGAAGGAAAATGAGCAGCTGGGAAAGATGACCTTGGGACTCAGGCAACCAACAACAGGAAGTGGAGAGAGGCAGCAAGGAGGATTCATCAAACAACAAGCCCAATTTTTATAGAACACATAAGGAAGTGATACATCACTAAAACAACAATAAGCAAATGCAACGGATTTTCAAGTACAACATTTGACACTTTCAAGTAAAAGACTCTTTCACGTACATTTTCCCTGCAGACACATCCCAGACAAGAATAAGATTCAAATTTGCAGAAGAGAAAAGGAAATAGTTTCCTTTTCAAACTATTTCAACATAAACCACGCACAGAAAGTATTTTGGACATGTTTAAAATTTGGAATTTAATTTGCATAATTACTCACTTGGCTCGAAGGGCAAGTTGCCTGTCATTAGGACACACCCACTGATTGGTTCCACTTCCGAATATCGTGTCAGCCATGATCACTGCCTGCAGAGAATGTTTGAAAATTACTGGGAGGAAGATGCAATTGTCAATATTTTAATAGTGCAACCAAGTAGATTTTAAGTATTAAAAATACAATAGTTGGACATTAATCCAAATTAGCTCTACACCAATATGGGTTCAGCACAATGGGGTAAAAAGACTCAAGACAGGTTAAAGACCTCGTCCTTATGAGAATAACATCCTGACTGATTGCCCCATAGTGGGCATGGATGAGATCTGGAGGCTCCCCTTGACATAACTGTGCTGGAATCCAAAGCAAAAGCTATTCCCTTTGACTTGACTGAGGACTGCTAACAATGACAAGCTTCTTGGCTTTGTGCCTGTGCTATATGGCGAGGCAAAACAGCGTAACATAAACCTGGTATCTCTAGCTGAGGGGGCAAAGTGCAAAAAGGCAAGGCAAGTATACTGAGTATCTGGATACCCTCAGTGTGAGTGAACACCATGCGTGCAAGTGAAGAGTCCATAAATGCAGTCTGTACATGTGGCCTGAGTGTACCGCTGCAATGTTACAATATTAATAGCTGCCAATGCAGCCTGAAGTGCAGATTTGAGATGCAAAAGTGTCCTGTAAGTAGATCAGAGATGTGCTATGAATCTACTTTGAGATTGCATATGTCAGATTGCCAATGTCCATTGATATAGGGTACATATGGCTGGTATCCATGGAGTATTTTTTGAGATGTTGGTGCTCAGGTTCCAACATGGAAATCATTCAGAGCAAGCGGTGAGCTGAATTTGCTACATACCCTCTCTGGTTTCCATGTTGAGTCTTTGTGACATTTAACTTGTTTGGCCAGTCTAGTACAATGAGAGAATGAAACAGTAACATAGAAATATAGAAGTAGGCATTTAAACTCCTCGGCCCTGCTGCACCATTCAACGTGACCATGGCTGATCATCGAGCTCAAAACCCTAATCCCGCCTCCCCCAATAACCCTTGATCACTTTAGCCACAGGAGCTGCATTGACCACCTTCTTGAGGACACAAGGTTTTGGCCCCCAACCATTTTCTATGGTAGTGAATTCCACAGGCTCACCATTTCTCTGGGTAAAGAGATTTCTCCTCATCTCAGTCCTAAAAAATTTATCCCTCATCCTTAGACTATGATCCTTGTTTCCAGATTCCACCACCATTGGAACACCTTTCCTGCATCTAACCTGTCTTGTCCTGTTGAAATTTAATAGATTTCTATAAGGTTCCCTCTCATTCTTCTAAACTCCAGTGAATACAATCAGAACCAACTCAATCTCTTCTGATACATCAGTCCTGCCATTCCAGGAAGTAATTTGATAAGCCGTCACTTCATTTTCTCTATATTAAAAACATTATTCTTCAGATAAGGAGACCAAAACTGCACACAATATTCCAGGTGTGGTCTCACCAATGTCCTGTATAATCCTGTATGTGAATATTAATTAGGCAAATTGCAGAGTTAATACAGCATTTGACAAGCATCAATCCCTGTCAATCCACTGTCTAGCTGCTTGTGAAAAATATGAAGGAAGATATTAGATGATCTTGACACAGAGATGGACCTGTTGTCCAGTTCTGCCACATGCTGTGGCATAGACCTCTCACTCAGACCTCGATAAGATTCTACTCATGGTCTTTGAAAGGATTGATAGTTTTTGAACATCTGACACTGGGAGGTCAGATTTACTAATTGAGCTCAAAATATATTTACCAGAATTGCTATCCAATAATAACTAGATGGCACTATTTCACTATAAAAAACATTTGTTTCTTGCCAGTGAATTTTGTTATGACTTCTGTTTAACCTGAGGATTTTCTGTAACTCCCAAAGGGGCAGTTCATTAGAAATTCAGGCACAAGGAGATCCCTGAATTTTTTGATCTACCCCTCGCAAAACCATCAGAAGGTTCTTTCACTTCAAAAGAAAAAATACCCATTTATTTCAATCCATTTTTAAAAATTTCTTCTAATTTCACTGAAACATAAAGCTTCACTAAAGAACTTGGTTGTCATGAATCTGGTTGTTAACAAAGATTGGAGAATAAGAACTCCAATCAAAAACTCAAGACATGAACTAGTTGAAAAGAAAAAAAATGTCCAAAAGGATCAACAACTTTTATACTGTGCAGAAATTGTGCAGATCAATATGTCTCAGATTCAATCGCTTTGCAAAACCATTTGATCTCTGTGAGGGATGGAGGAAGTACAAATGGTTTTGGGGCTTTGACATAGGAGAATAAATCTGCCCTGTTGGAAATGCACTTGTGTAAACAATCAATAAGCACAGGAATTGAGTTATCTCTGAAGTCAACACAATGTCAACAAGACTGCTGACATCCATTGTCAAATGTAATACAGGAACAATAACTATTCAATCAAAAAACTGATCGTAACGGTGCCCATGGACGGGTCAGTGTCATCACAAAAAGATCATTGCCAAAAGAAAGAGAACTAGGAAGTTTAAATAAAATACATTTAAACGACAAGACACTTGAGGGCGCTCTAATAATACTTAAGTCCGAGGGCATTAATTTGTACTGTTTATCAACTAAAATCCTCAAAAACATTTACTGTCTAATTTATATGCTCCCAAACCCAACTATATATACAGAGCAAAACATGAATTTCCTGAAAATAAATGTCATAATCAATCCTTAAGTAAATAAAGAAACATTTAAAGCAGGGTGGTTGCTATAGAAACAGCGTTGTTACAGCCCCGACTACTAAGAGGCATTAATACATGACTCTGGCAAAAGGCTAAGAATTGTAATACAGGATTGGGAGTGTGCAGTTATCATTCATCATTCTGTGCACAAAATCCATCATCAGTTTGATCAGTTTGAAGTAAAATAGATAGCCGATAATCAAAAAATATCATACACAACCTCCAAGAACAATCACAATACAAGTCAGCATACATTATATCACCACTGACCTTTTCCACTTCTAAAAATATTGGTACAAGTCACCATAGAAACAAAATCACACACAGTTGCTATTAACCTTGAAATTTTCAAGCTATATGGTTCAGCAAACAAACACTGAGCGTGTACTGTCAGAAATTAAAAGGACATTCCCAGTTATAGTAATTTTACCGTCCATACAGAGGATTCTAAAATTAAAATGTTCTATGTATTCATAACGTGTTGGGAGTTGTATGAAACACTATTTGACAGATAAAAAATTTAAAAAAGAACAACAGCTTGCTCTTTACGACCTTAGGCCTGTTTCACTATTCAATTAGATAATGAATGACTAATTATTTTGCCCCACAATCTTCAACATCTCAGTGAGTTAAGGAAATGCTGCACTGCTTTAAGCATAATTGTTGTTAGGTAGCTCATTAGACTGCAGATTAGAATCCTGACTTTTTCTCTAATGTGGTTAGTAAGGTCATTCGGAGGTCAGAGACATTAAAAATGATTTAATATAGGATTGGTATTGTTCACAGCAGTACAACAAAAGACTGCAATAAGACAGCAAATGTCATAAAATCAAAAAATACTTCCACATATTAGCATGTATTGTTACATGAATCAGAAAGTAATTTATTGCATTCTGCATGAGAGTTTTCAAATATAACACAGATACTGATTCTGCTTTTACGAGTAATCTCCAGCATAAAAGACTAAGACGTACAGTTATGATTTAAAGTAACATTTATCATAATACACTTGTTACCAGATAAAACAATTACAATGTTAACAGATGTTGCAAAAAATACATCCTAGAACCATAACAATCATGCCCTACTTTGCTTCCTTTATTAATGAGGAAACATAGAGTCATAGTCATAACACACAGAAACAGACTCTTCACTCCAAGCAGTCCATGCCGACCGTAATTCCAAGTTAAACTAGTCCCACCTGCTGGCGTTTGGCCATACCTCTCCAAACATTTCTTACTCATGTACTTTTCTAAAACGTCTTTGAAACATTGTAACTCGACCCACTTCCACCACTTCCTCTAGATTCATTCCACACACGAACCATTCTCTGTAAAAAGAAACTACCCTTCGTATCTTTACATTTTTCTCCTCTCACCTCAAAGCATGCCCCCTCGTCATGAAATCCCCCACCCTATTGAAAAGACGCCTGCCATTCACCTTATCTATACCCCTCATGACTATATAAACCTCTATAAGGTCACCTGTCACCCTCCTACACTCCAGTGAAAGAAGCTCTAGCCTATCCAGCCATCATGTTCTACATCATGTACCAACAATCCTGATGCAAATAACTAAGAGTAAGTAAACCATAATAACAATATAAGTGGAAAGTCAAAGTTTCAGCTCAAATATTGATGAAAATGGAATCTTGTGTTCACCTCTGGAGCACATCTCATGGCAGTTAGGTGGGGGAAATGTCAGAAAAGTTAAATAATTACATTGTGTATGCAAGGTTTGTAGCTCAGGTTGAGATTTAGGGTGTAGGTTTGTTCGCTGAGCTGTAGGTTTGATATCCAGACGTTTCATTACCTGGCTAGGTAACATCATCAGTGGTGATCTCCAAGTGAAGCAAAGCTGTTGTCTCCTGCTTTCTATTTATATGTTTGTCCTGGATGGGGTTCCTGGGGTTTGTGGCGATGTCATTTCCTGTTCATTTTCTGAGGGGTTAATAGATGGTATCTAGATCTGTGTGTTTGTTTATACCATTGTGATTGGAGTGCCAGGCCTCTAGGAATTCTCTGGCATGTCTTTGCTTAGCCTGTCCCAGAATAGATGTGTTGTCCCAGTCGAAATGGTGTTTTTTTTCTTCCGTGTGTAGGGCTACGAGGGAGAGAGGGTCGTGTCTTTTTGTGGCTTGCAGGTGTTAGTGTATCCTGGTGGCTAACTTTCTTCCTGTTTGTCCTATGTAGTGTTTGTGGCAGTTCTTGCATGGAATTTTGTAAACGACGTTGGTTTTGTCCATGGGTTGTACTGGGTCTTTTAAGTTTGTTAGTTTTTGTTTGAGAGTGTTGGTGCTACTAGGATTCTGAGGGGTCTTAGTAGTCTGGCTATCATTTCTGAAACTTCTTTGATGTATGGTAAGGTGGTTAGGGTTTCTGGCTGTGTTTGGTCTGCTTGTCGTGGTTTGTTCTTGAGGAATCTGCAGACTGGATTTTTTGAGTATCCGTTCATCTTGAATACGTTGTATAGGTGGTTCTCCTCTGTTTTCCATGCCCAGATTCCCCAGAATTAGGACATTTACGTTTACATTATCTCGGAGGACGATCTCATCCTCCCATTGTACCTGGGGTAACATGTGACTGTGAGGGAATGACTGGGGGGGGGTCTTGAGTAGCATGTGACTATGGGGGTGTGGCCAGAGTATCTGTGAGCATGACCAACTAACCTGTATAAAGGGGACATGTTTTCTTTATTCAGAGCCTCACTTTGACAGCTTTAATAAACTGTTTGCAGAAGTTGGCATATGCAAATTGCATCTCGTGTGCGAAACCTCAGGAAAAGAACCTAACACCCGGCACTGTGAGGCAGCAGTGCTGACCACGGAGCCCAGGACCTGGTAATCTCCATTCCAGAGTCTTAAAAGGAAGTGTCAATTAAGATGGTTGACGCACTGACAATTATATACTAAAATTCTATTTAAAGATTCTTGTGGTTTGGAAGGTGGCAAATGTCACCCCACTAGTGAAAAAGGGAGTGAGAGAGAAAGCAGAGAACTACAGATCTGGTAGCCTTCCATCAGTAGTAGGGGAAATGCGAGAAGAAGAATATAGGCACAGGAGTAGGCCATTCAGTCCCTTGTGCCTGTTCTGCCACTCAATGAGATCATGGCTGATCTATGGTCTAAGTCCATGTACCAGCCTTTGACCCATACCTCCTAACACCTTTGCTTAATAAAACTGACCCAGTATCTATTTGTGGAAAGGTGTTCACAACATCAACAATCCTTTGTGTGTAAAAGTGCCTGCTGACATCTCTCCTGCATGTTCTGGCCCTAACTCTCAGACTATGCCTCTACTTGTAGAATCACAACCAATGGAAATAGTTTATCTTTATCTACATCTTTCAACACCTTGAAGATTTTGATCAGATCACCCCTTAACTGTCTAAATGCTAGAAAAAAAGGCTTAATTTGTATAATCTCTCCTCATAACTTAACCCCTGTAGTCCAGGTACTGTTTTGTAAACATACATTGTACTCCCTCCAAGGCCAATATATCCTGCCCAAGATGTGGTGCCCGGATCTGCTTACAGTACTCCAAGTGAACTTTAACCAGAGTTTTCTGTAACTGTAGCACAACTTTGGCTTTCTTGTACTCCAGCCCTCTAGATATGAAGACTACCATCCCACTGGCTTTATGATTATTTTCTGCATCTGTCAACGGCATTTTAAAGATCTGCGCACCTGAATTCCAAGTCTTTTTGGCATCCACTGTATTTAACTTCATACCATTCAGTAAGTACTCTCATCTAGTGTATTAGAGGTAGCAAGAAAGAAAAAAAGCTGGCATGAACTTGTGCAGGGTTTCAAACATTATCACTGTGAACTGAAATGAAGGAAACAATATCATCATCTCAATTTAGAGCGAACGTGAAGCACAACCCGAATAACTGGGAAGGGAAACAAAAGAAGATTGTCAATGTGGACTGGGAATGTTGTGAATCTGCCTTGGCAAAGGATGAGGAGTTGGATGGAACACTTCCAGGATCTTGCTCAGTACCTGAGATACATCAATCGCTACTCTTCCGCACCCAGTGCATTTGAGTAAAGAATAAGGGGCCTAGAATATTAGCCCAGTGAATTTGTGTGCAGCTGTACACTGGCCAGTATTCAAGACAACTTGATGATTGAAACACAGAAATCAATATATCTCTTGTCCTTCTGAGGTTCCATAAACCATTGACTTTGAATTAAACATCCTTGCTCTTCAATCTAAACAACTAGATTACAGTCTCCATTCTGCAATACATGTTCCTTTTAAAGGTAGATCTGACTCAAGGTAGTTTTAAAAAGAATACATTTTCTGGAACTAGTTATACAAAATAAAATAAATAAATAAATAGTGAAATTTCCCACAGTGGAGCTCTGCCAACACTATTGCTGCATCTTGAAAGTAGACTGCATTGTGTAAAATACTTCTTTTTATTTCCTAAAACCATTTATGAAGAAAGAAGAGGGTGGGAATACAAAGCCAAGAAGCATACATGAACTAAGGAGGGCAAATACAATGCATTTGCAAGGACCTTTGCTCAAAGTTATTGCTGTAAAGTACCCTGACTAAACTTGACCGGTTTGCAGTAACTCTTTTTAACTCAGGCATTTTACACAGTAAGATCACAAAAAGGGACAAGAGTCAGGGGAAGATCCAACACAAACTTCACTAAACACCTCATTAAGGAAAAAATAATATTTATCAGACAGCATTATTGCACTTTAATTAAACTGTATCAATCTCTTCACAGGACTCTTGAATACAGAGTCTCAAATCTGCACCAGCTATCTCTGACATGTGCTTCTGAGGATTTTAACACATCCTATCCACCAGACCCTACTACTTTGAACTGTTTGTCTGAAAGAACTGGTAATACCCCATTCAGTAAACTAGGACAGGCTGTTCCTCAGTCTTTGAGGATTGCCTGATGTTTCAGAACCTGCAGTTGTCAATTTGGGTTTCCCCTCTCATCTAGGGCTGGTTCTGAGCTTCAGGTTGTCTCACCGAGGCAGTGTCCTGGGTCCGGTCAGTCTGATGATGTTCACCATGAGGTACAAGGAGCTGAAGATGCTGTACTGCTTGACTATTCGTTGAAGGTGCTCTCTGGAGACGCTGTTAAAGAAGGTGGAAAAGCAGAGCAAGCCGAGGCTCCAGGCTTCCCCTTCTGAAAGATTCTGTGGCCTGTGTTCAATACTAACATTGATGGGAGCAGGAAGGTCCAATGAGGTGACTACTTTCCATATTTGAAGGTTACAGAACATCGTTTTGAACCTTCAACTATCAAGTGCTGTCCTGGGTGCTACCAAGTCTGTATAACATTCTTCCAACAAAACAGGTTCACGGAGGGTGTAAATAATGGTTTGTTTTAAAACAACTTGGCTATTAGCACCTGGCCAGGCAGTTCCAGGTCTGTCTGGCTTTGACAGAAGTTGATTGTCCAAGACCTGGCTGCACAAATACTGTCTGTTCCAGCTCTGTAATTTGCAAATTGCAGGATCCAGCTAGGTTTAAACTTGACTTAGAGAAAGTGAGGATTGCAGATGCTGGCAATCAGAGTCGAACAGTGTGGTGCTGGAAAAGCACAGCAGGTCAGGCAGCATCCGAGGAGCAGGAAAATCAACGTTTCGAGCATAAGCCCTTCATCAGGAATGAGGCTAATGGCCCAAGGGGGCTGAGAGATAAATGGGAGGGGGGAGCAGGGGCTGGGAACAAGGCAGCTGGGAATGCGATAGGTGGATGAAAGTGGGGGTGAAGGTGATAAGGTGCAGCGGATACATGGGAAGGAAGATGGCTAGGTAGGACAGTTCAAGAGGGCGATGCTGCCTTGGAAGGTTGGATCCAGGATAAGGTGGGAGGGGAAATGAGAAAACAGGTGAAATCCACATTGATCTCATGTGGTTAGAGTCCCAAGGCGGAAGGTAAGGCATTCTTCCTCCAGGCGTTGGGTGGTTAGGGTTTGGCGGTGGAGGAAGCCCAGGACCTGGCAGAGTGGGAGGGAGAGTTAAAGTGTTCGACCATAGGTTGTGGGTTGTTTAGTGCATGTGTTCCAGAGATGATCTCTGAAACATTCCGCAAGTTAGCATTCTATCTCCCCAATGTAGAGAAGACCACATCAGGAGCAACGGACACAGTAGATGACATGTGTGGAAGTACAGGTAAATCTCTGTCGGATGTGGAAGGCCCCAAAAGGATCCTTCTACATCAACAGAGAATTACCTGTACTTCCACACATAACATCTACTGTGTACGTTGCTCCCAATGTGGACTCCTTTACGCTGGGGAGGCAGAACGCCAACTTGTGGAATGGTTCAAAGAAACCAACCTCGACACCATTGAAGCCAGACACCAACTCACAGACACCTCCTTCTACTACCCCCTCGACCACAACCTCACCTCCGATCACCAAATCATCATCTCCCAGACCATCCACAACCTCATCACCTCTGGGGATCTCTCAATCACAGCCTCCAATCTCATAGTCCGGGAATCCCACACCACCCAATTCTACCTCCTACCCAAAATGCACAAACCTTACTGCCCCGGTCGACCCATCATCTCGGCCTGCTCCTGCCCCACTGAACTTATCTCCGCATACCTTGACATTATCCTGTTTCCCTTGCTCCAGGAATTCCCCACCTATGTATAGGACACTACTGACACCCTCCACCTCCTCCAGAAATTTCATTTCCCTGGTCCCCAACACCTCATCTTCACCATGGAGATCAACTCCCTGTGCACATCTATCTGCCACGACAAAGGCCTCCAAGCCCTCTGTTTCTTCCTCTCATGCCGACGCAATCAGTACCCTTCCACTAACACTCTCATTAGATTGGCTAAATTGGTCCTCACTCTGAACAATCTCTCCTTCGAATCCTCCCACTTCCTCCAGATCCAAGGAATAGCCAGGGGCACCCGCATGGGCCCCAGCTACGCCTGGCTCTTCGTCCGGTGTGTGGACCATCTTCTGCAGCTACACCGGCACTACTCCCCATCTTTTCCTCTGCTACATTGTTGACTGTATCAGTGCCACCTCATGCTCTCACAAGGAGGCTGAATACTTCATCAACTTCACTAATACATTTCACCCCAACCTCAAGTTCACCTGGACCATCTCGGACACCTCCCTCCCTTTCCTGGACCTCTCCATCTCCAGTGCCAGCGATCAACTCAACAGTGACATCTACTTCAAACTCATCGACTTCCACAGCTACTTGGACTACACCTCCTCCCACCCTGCCTCCAATATAAACATTATCCCTTTTTCCCAATTCCTCCACCTCTGCAACATATGCTCAGAGGAGGACCAATTCCACCATAGAACATCCCAGATGGCCTACCTCTTCAAAGACCACAATTTCCACCCCCCCCCCCCCAGTGTATCTCCTCCACTTCCCACACTTTCGCCCTCAAACCCCACCCCTCCAACCGCAACAAGGACAGAACCCCCCGGTCCTCCCCTTCCACCCACCAGCCTCTGGATACATCTCATCTTCCTCTGCCACCTACAAACCACCAGGGATATATTTCCTTCCCTAACCCTATCTGCGTTCTGGAGAGATCATTCCATCTGCGACTCCCTTGTTAGGCCTATGCCCCCCATCAACAAATTCTCCACTTCCTGGCATCTTCTCCTGCCACTGCCAGAAGTGCAAAACCTGTGCCCACACCTCCCCTCCCTTACCTCCATCCAAGGCCCCAAAAGGATCCTTCCACATCCAAAAGAGATTTACCTGTACTTCCCACATACGTCATCTACTGTGTCAGTTGCTCCCGATGTGGTCTCCTATACATTGGGGAGACAGGCCAATATATCTGGGACACATGCACTAAACAACCCCAACACCCAATGGACGAACACTTTAACTCCCCCTCCCACACCGCCAAACCCTAACCAACCAATGCCTTGAGGAAGAATGCCTCATCTTCTGCCTTGGGACTCTCCAACCAGACAGGATCAATATGGATTTCACTAGTTTCCTCATTGCCCCTCCCTCCACCTTATCCCAAATCCAATCTTCCAACTCGGCACCACCCTCTTGAACTGTCCTACCTGTCCATCTTCCTTTTCACCTATCTGCTCCACCCGCCTCTCTGACCTATCACCTTCACCCGCACCTTCATCTACCTATCACATTCCCAGCTACCTTCAGCCCAAGCCCACCCCTTCCCATTTATCTCTCAGCCCCCTTGGGCCACAAGACTCATTCCTGATGACCTGTTATACTCAATGAGTGTTACAGAAGGGGACTGTTCAGCTCATCTTGTCCATGCTAACCCAATGACACCCAGATGCCCCTATCTAATGCCATCTTCCTACACTGTAGTTTACTGCACTTAACGTGAGCAGTGTCCCACACCACAGGTTGTGACACAAACCGACAGATGGATGATTTTATTGTCACATGCATTTTACAGTGAGAAAAACAGTAAATACAGTTAAAACCTTTTCCACTGTCACCACAATATAGCACCATTTTGCATAGCTTTAAGAATAAGAAGAAAACAGAAAGATATAGTTTAAGGAGTGTCCCTCAATCCTGATGACTAAATACAGTCATTTGTTTTAGATTAAGATCAACTTTAGAAAGAATGCAAAATCACAAAAATGCAAGCATCGAGATGGGTATATGAATAGGAAGGACTTAGAGGGATAAGGGCCAAATGCTGGCAAATGGGACTAGATAAATTTAGTATATCTGGTCGGCATGGATGTGTTAAACCGAAGGGTCTGTTTCCGTGTTGTCTATGACCCAATGAGTACAGTTGGTGTTTGGCCTAGAAAGTCAACACTTTTAAAATAGATTTACCAAATGCTCCCTTTGGACTCTATCCCCACCTATCATTTACTCCTTACCCCCTCTCCCCACCCTGTCTTCTACATATAAACTGACATTTTAATAGCTATCATCAGTTCTGAGGAAGGGTCACTGGATCCGAAATGTTAAATCTGATTATTCTTCACTGATGCTGCCAGATCTGCTAAGCTTTTCCATCAACCTCTGCTTGTGTTCCTGATTTACAGAATCTGAAGTTCTTTCCATTTTTATTTAGTATTCAACTCACAACCACATCTTTTCTAGCATGCCTGCCTTGATGAAGTTCTGCTTCTCTCTCTCTGACAGGATTGTCATTCCAATCTTTTTTTCTTGTCCGCCAACATAAATTGCACTGACACTTCTGGTGTTTGGCCAGGTCTTTGCTAAAACCCATTTCCACAGCCACATAACATACTACAGTGGCTGCCTCTGGCTCAGACTCACCCCACGTCTATTCCAACTGAAGTTTCATCCCTCCTGCTTTCAATCCTCCCAGGGTCACAGATATCTCCGTGATGTTCAACATTCCACAGACAACTGCTCTCACCACACCCTGAGATCCACACTCAGGGCCACATTGGGTCACAAGCGCACACTCGACCTCTCTCTCTCCAATAGCATCCCATCACACTAGCTCAGGGCTGCATCACTCCGCAGTTCCACTTCGTCCTCTGGTTCATTTCGCCTAACCAGAAACATGTTATTTTCCTTTCAGGCAACAAGGCTTACAAGATGCAACAATGCAGGGATACCCATGGCCCTCTGGAACCTTCCTCCCTCCCCTTCTCTCTCCCAATCCCGTCTCCTGTCAGGTATTCACCATCCCTCCTAAACATCCACTCTCCAATGCTTAACATTCTGCACTCAGCAAAGGTCACAGCTTTATCCCTCTGCATCTCCACCTTAACAAATTTTGGGCACAACATGACGCCAAACTCTTACTCTGCTGTCTTCACCTCAATGCCCATTTCTTTGGGTAAGAGTCCTCTCCCAGTCCAAAAAACCCCTTCACCCAGTTTCTCCTCATCTCTGTCCTAAATGGCCTACCCCTTATTTTTAAGCTGTGTCCTCTGGTTCGGCACTCATCTATCAGCGAAAACATGTTTCCTGCCTCCAGACTGTCCAATCCTTTAATAATCTTATATGTCTCAATCAGATCCCCTCTCAGCCTTCTAAACTCAAGGGTGTACAAGCCCAGTTGCTTGGATAGCACATCACCCATCTGGACCCCTTCCTCTAGCCTTTTACCTGCACTCAATCTGACGTGACATTGGTCACCTCAATTCTCTGCCCCCGCTACACCCAATCCAAAGTACCGCCCTCCAAAATGACTGCACTCTGTGCGCTTAGATCTAACCTTGACTTTGTTATTAAGCCTGCCGATAAGGGTGATGCTGTTGTAGACTGGCATACTGACCTCTACATTGCAGAGGCTGAGCACCAGCTCTCAGTTACCTCCTCCTATCTCCCCTGGACCACAATCCCACCAAGGCACATTAGACCATTGTATCAACTAAAATCACTGACCTCATTTCATCAGGTGATCTCCCCTTTCTATCGCCTTCTGAAAATCCACAAACACAATTACCCAGACAGACCATTTGTTTCTATTTGCTCCTGCCCCGCAGAACTCATCTATTTGTACCTTGTCTCAGTCTTTTCTCCCCTGGACCAGTCCCTGCCCCATGATTCCTCTGACGCTTTACGCCAGTTTCAGAATTTCCAGTTGGCAGGCTCCAGCCGCTTCCTCTTTATCATGGAGGTGCAATCTCTTTACACATCCATTCCCCACCAGGATGGTCTCAGGGCTCTCTACTTCATCCTGGAGCAAAGGCCTGAACCGGCCCCATCCACCACCACCCTCCTTCACTTGGCTGAGCTCGTCCTCACCCTCAACAACTTCTCCTTGAACTCCTCTCATTTTCTTCAGGTCAGAGGGGTGCCATGAGCACTCTCACAGGTTCCAGTTATGCCTGTTTCTTCGTGGGGTACATGGAATATTTCTTGTTCCAGTCCTATTCCAGCCCCAACTCACAACTCTTTTCCTGATATATCGATGATATCATCAGTGCCCCTTCCTTCCCTCGCCCAGAATTGGAAAAGTTCATTGATTTCACTTCCAATTTCCACTTTGCCCTCACTTTTACCTGGTCTCTCTCGGACCCCTCCCTTCCTAGACAACGCTGTTTCCATTTCTGGGGATAGACTGGCCACTGATATCCACCACAAACCCAGTGACTCACACAGCTGCCTGGACTATCCATCCTCACATCCTGCTTTCTGTAAAGATTCCCATTCCATTCTCACAGTTCCTCCGTCTCTGTCGCGTTTGTTCCAGTGAAGCCATCATCGACAAGGGACCCTACAAAATGTCCACCTTCTACCTCAACCGAGGATTTCCCAACACTGTTGTCGAAAGGGCCCTCAACTGGGTCTGACCCATCTCCCGCATTTCCGCCCTCACCCCCTCTCTTCTCTCCTGCAACAATGATAGAGTCTCCCTTGAGCTTACCTATCATCCCACCAGCATCCACACCCAGAAGATCATCAGTCGCTATTTCAGCCACCTCCAGTGAGATGCCACTACCAGACACACATTCCTCTCTCCTCCCTTGTCCGCCTTCCATAGAGACTGTTCCCTCCGGGATATCTTGGTCCATTCTTCCTTCACTCCCAACATACACTCACGTCCACGTCACCTTCCCCTGCAACCACTGAAGGTGTAACACCTGCCCATTTACCTCCTCCCTCCTCAGTATCCAAGGGCCCAAACATACCTTCCAGATGAAGTAGCTCTTTACCTGCACTTCCCACAATCTAGTTTACCGCATTCACTGCTCAAAATGTGGTCTCCACTACATTGGGGAAATGAAGCGTAGACTGGGCGACCACTTTGCAGAACATCTATGTTCTGCCCGCACAAAAGACCCTGAGCTTCCAGTCGCCTGCCATTTTACCACCCCACTCTGTTCGTTGGCCAATATCTCTATCTCAGGCTTGCTGCAGTGTTCCAGCGAAGCTCAGCACAAGCTGGAAGAACAACACCTCATTTTTTGTTTGGGGATGCTTGCAGCCATCCAGACTCAATATCGAGTTCAATAATTTTACAGCCTGAACTCTCCCACATCCTCACCCCCTACTCCACACACCAGGCCTTGTTATCACAACCTGGCATTACACAATATCTATTGTTAGCCACTAACAGTCTCCATTAACATTGATTCACCCACATAGCCAGATGGGTGATGTGCTATACAAGCGACTGAGCTTATATACCCTTGAGTTTAGAAGGCTGAGAGGGGATCTGATTGAGACGTATAAGATTATTAAAGGATTGGACACTCTGGAGGCAGGAAACATGTTTCTGCTGATAGGTGAGTCCCAAACCAGAGGACACAGATAAGGAGAAACTTCTTCACTCAGAGAGTGTTTGGAATGCTCTGCCCCAGAAGGCAGTGGAGGCCCAGTCTCTGGATTCGTTTAAGAAAGAGTTGGATAGAGCTCTCAAGGATAGTGGAATCAAGGGTTATGGAGATAAGGCAGGAACAGGATA